>NC_074692.1:42445271-42637771 GCF_029448725.1 Salvelinus fontinalis
TTCCTAAGGGATAGATGCCATAACAATACATGAAATGATACTGTATATGAAAATGATATATTATATTATGGATATTGCACTTGATGATAGTGGCAGAATGAGAGGGACTTCTTCTGCTAAGAAACTCAGGAAGACTGTTCAAATGATTCCCTGTTCCCTGTATAGAGTTCTACTGTTGACCATCTTCCCCGTAGTGAATAGGGTTTTACGTAGTGAATAGGGTTTCACGTAGTGAATAGGGTTTCACGTAGTGAATAGGGTTTCACGTAGTGAATAGGGTTTTACGTAGTGAATAGGGTTTTACGTAGTGAATAGGGTTTTACGTAGTGAATAGGGTTTCACGTAGTGAATAGGGTTTCACGTAGTGAATAGGGTTTCATTTGAGATGCGCATTTAGACTGGTCAGTCAAGCCAACAGTTATTGGCTGGTTTAGTCTGACCTGTGATAGAAGTCGGCTGGGAGGTTTTCTACATGCATTCCGTTACAGAGCATCCAGCTGGAGATGATTGACCAGTGCCAGATAAATGTCAGTCGTGGGTGTTATCTAACTAAATGGATAATGCACACAAATTACACACGTGCCTAACTAAAGGTTAGTGCCCAGAGATGATCTTTTTCTAAATGATGAATTGATAGTGATGATAACAGTGAAGGGTGTGTCTCTATGAAGGTGTAAAGTAAGCAATCCCAACTCTGTCAGAGATCCTACTAATAATGGTGTTTGTGTGCAGTCACAATCAGTAGCATGTTCAGGTAGCACCGGTACTGTAGCCTCCTTGTTCTTTTACCTTCCTTGTAAAGCTTGTTTCTCTTGGTCATGTGGTCTGATTTACAGTCTTTAGCGTCGGTGCTGTTACTACAGTACATTCACAACATCCCCTCTACAACAGACATGTAGTTAGTAGAGCGACTCAGTGGATTCATGTTTTGTGAGGTACTTGTAGATCTTCAGTAGCCGGTTGTTAAATATGATCTTTGTCTTCTGGGATGAAAGCAGAACAAGCAGAAGGATCCTCTCTCTAAGAGCATCAGGTTGGATGTATCACTGGGTCAGGGGTTAAAGTGTACACATCTAGAAACATCATATAAACATCTATAGGTGTGGACATGATCAGATACAATATGTAGCCTATCTTGTCCTATTGGATTATTTACAAGCACATCACTATCCACATACACCCTCCATTTTCAAAAAAGGAATACGTGCTGTTTTTTTTGCCAAGCGGAAGTGTTTTTGTTAGTAAGCAAAATGTGCACTCTTCTAGAATGCTGGAGGTGTGTACGGTGTGAGTGTTGCTAGGTGATGTCTGTGTCGTATTTTTAACCGACCTCGAAAGAACAGGGCCTCTATCTCTGCAGCTATAATCTCATCATAGCCCTCGTTAATCTGAAACATTTACTAAAGTAATCTCATTTAACTAAACCTGTATTTCAGATTGTGAAGATACACAAAGTTGTTTTATTTTATTTTAGCAGAAGTGCTTGTTCCAGTTTAGTGTGTGAATCAGGAAGTACAAAAGGTGATTGTTATTGTGTGATTGTTAGTAGGGTATTCTATTGAAATCATTCAGATTTATTTATAAATAAAGACATTTTTACATCAGCAGATGTCACAAAGTGCTTATACAGAAACCTAGCCTAAAACCCCAAACAGAAAGCAATGCAGATGTAGAAGCACGGGGGCTAGGAAAAACTCCCTAGAAAGGCAGGAACCTAGGAAGAAACCTAGAGAGGAACCAGGCTCTGAGTGGTGGCCAGTCCTCTCCTGGCTGTGTTGGGTAGAGAGGAACCAGGCTCTGAGGGGTGGCCAGTCCTCTCCTGGCTGTGCTGGGTAGAGAGGAACCAGGCTCTGAGGGGTGGCCAGTCCTCTCCTGGCTGTGCTGGGTAGAGAGGAACCAGGCTCTGAGGGGTGGCCAGTCCTTTCCTGGCTGTGCTGGGTAGAGAGGAACCAGGCTCTGAGGGGTGACCAGTCCTCTCCTGGCTGTGTTGGGTAGAGAGGAACCAGGCTCTGAGGGGTGGCCAGTCCTCTCCTGGCTGTGTTGGGTAGAGAGGAACCAGGCTCTGAGGGGTGGCCAGTCCTCTCCTGGCTGTGTTGGGTAGAGAGGAACCAGGCTCTGAGGGGTGGCCAGTCCTCTCCTGGCTGTGCTGGGTAGAGAGGATAAGAAAAACATTGCTTACCTCAAGACTTGAGACAAATCTTATTTTTTCTCTTCTTTGGATGTCTGTTGACAAGGACAATGGCTTCTCACTTCATATAACTGCGGGCCTTATCTTTTCTCTTTCCGTTGCGAGACACATACTCCCTGTGTATTCCACACCTGAAACACTAGTGATCTAATGCTGAAGCTGGTAGGCTATGTATTCTATTTGAAATGACACATGGCTTTATATCAGCCTGACTGCAGATCCACTCCATGTCGACTATGTTAATGATAAGCAAATGTTCTTGTGGCTGCGACAGTATCCACTTCCGCTGTGTATTGGTGATTGTTCCCACCTTTGACCATGTCAGTATCATACAGGAACATTGTGCTGCTCCTCCAGATTTGATTTGCATTCCCAAATCAAGGTTTTGGCTTGAATTCCTTGCATATGTTTCCACCCGTTAGGTCCTATTTTGTTTTCACCGGATAGATCTCAGTTCAGAACCAATAGAAAACGGGTCTATAGGCAGCATGCATGGTACTGAATATAACAAATCACTTCCTTAATCTCTTGTGCTTTATATGAAGGTGTTGTACTGTTTCTGTTGTCGTCATTTGTCCCTGAAAGCATTCTCTGACTGTACCTTGATTGTAGAAGACCTATTTTATAATGAGTTATTTCAGAAATATGTGCTGATGTACAGTAATGTATTGTATGGAGAGACCTGAATAAATGCAATTTAAAACACAGCTATTTGCTTGTTATTTTTTCTCTGTGCTGTGATTTATTATTCTCGGTTTGCCTTTTTCAATGCTATTTTTAGAAACACTTAAGTGAACTGCCTAGACCAGGGTTTCTTAAGCTATGGGTTGGGATCCAAAGTGGGCCTGAGCATGTGATAGGTGGATAGTGAGTTATGAGTAAACATTTATAATCACACACTATTTCTTCTTATTTTGGGTCAGTCAAGGACAGTACATTTCTCATTTGGATCTGGAGCTGAAACGGTTTAAGAACCTCTGGTCTAGACTGTTCCCCAGTTTTGTCGAGATACTACTGATTCTAGGCCTATTCACGCTTCAACAAAAAAATGGATTGTTAAGGCGTCCGCATACATAGGTTCAGTTTGCTCCAAGCAGGACTCGGCTAGGGGACGCCAACGTCTGTCCTCGCATAGACACACCCCCTAAAGCAGATTCAACTAAATTCAGACACAGCCTGATTATTTGTCTTTTCTTTTTTCTTGAGCGCATGGTCAGGGGGCCCGGAACATAAATAGAAATAATTTGTAGACTGCAAATTGACCGCAAGAATCCCAAACGGTTATAATATTTGACTAAAACATAATCATTTCAAACCTTGCTTACATTTGTGTATGACCACGTGTCTCTGTATTATACGTGGAAATACTTGGGAACAATTTTCTTAAATTAAGATCACTTGGAGCTGATTTCCCAGTGTTTTTACAGTCATGTCCAACAATGGAGAAAAAAAAGAAAAAAATATTTTTCTTTTGTATTTATATTTGCTCAGAAAACTTTGGGGGCCAAATTAAACCAGTTGGGGAACCCTGCCCTAAAGCTTTAGCGGTGATGGGGTTTCTCTCATAGTTTTATAGCTTTACCACTTGAGGGCGCCCTTTGACAGTGAAATTAAGGCTTGTACAAGGGTTCAGGGTACCAGGTTCATTTCCAGTCTGTTAAATTGGAATTTATTCTTCACACTAGAACAGCGTAGTTCCTAAATTAACCCCTACCCTGCACATTTTGTACAGTGGAAAGATGAGACATTTAGCCATTGTGTGTATATTTCAACCCCACATCAGTGAATCACGCATAGCTGACCTGTCCTGTCTCTTTGGCCTTCTCACAAAATGATCTCCTGAACTGACGGAAGTGAAATGGATTTGAACCCAACCCTGATTACTACACATATCATTGTTGTCATACTACTTTACCCTCCCCATTGTCCCTTCATGTGATGGCTTCCATGTGATGGCTTCCATGTGATGGCCTGTGGGTTATACAAAGTGTGATGAAATAAGTAAGTATCTCCTCCAGTTCTGCATATTTGAGCCAGATCAACAAAAGTGTCTTTGGAGCGTTTGTGTTTCACGCTCTGGCCCTGAAGGGAGGCCGGGTTCTCTGCTTCACTTCAGATTCACAGCTCCAAACCGGCTTCTGTGTGGCTAAATATGGACACAGTGTATGAAGACCTGAGTGTTGCCAGTCCTCCACTATTAAATCCCTAAGCACAACTCCAGTGTATTGGCTTGTTTGCCAGATATGTCACTGCCGCTCTAGTTTATTGACCTGTTGTGAGGGTGTCTTTCCTTCTGTTCAGGAATATGTGACTCAGTCATGCACATGGGTAGACCAGACAGACAGACGGAGCTGAGGCTCAAACCTCTCCTCTGCCAGAGAAGGAGAGGTAATGGAGACGAGAGAAGCCAGGCAGGTTAGGGAGAGTGTCTGCTATGGAGCACGTTAACACCTTTGACATCAGGCCCGTTCACATCCGTTGGGCTGAAGACCATCTGTGCCACAGGTACTGCGTCTGCAACGGCAGGGTTGTGGGTTCGAGAAAAGTATGAAAATGTAGACACTCACGACTGTAAGTTGCTCTGGATAAGAGTGTCTGCTAAATGACGTAAATGTTGACTGTTGTTTTCGTCATTTTTTTTCCCAGGTGTACCATGTCTCGCTCTTTCGGTACAAACAGATCTGTCTGGATGTGTTTTCAAAGAAAATAAAGACAGATGCAGAGAGCGCCAACCCATTCGTCACGCTCACTTGTTTTTTCTAATAAAGAGGCTTTGCCGTCCTCTAGCCAAGCCAGAGTGGAGGACAAGAGAGGAAAGACCGATCTGAGACCCAAACAGACAACACCTGTTGCTTCTATCTACAGTAGAGCCAGACACAATGGTTTCTCATCAATATTTTTTATAGTGTTGTCTGCATATTCAAGCAATGAGAGTTAAAATTGTTTTGTTACTGTATTTGGCTTGATATGCATTCCACTGGTACTGTAACAAACGCAATTCATTTATGGGGAAAGAATTGGGCCTCTACCAGTTCTGTCTGTCTGTAGTCCTGAAAGGAGACCTTGCCTCATGCAGTGGGCTATTAGGGTGGAGTAGACCGAGGCAGGCCCTATTAAAAACCGTGGGCTCCCGAGTGGCGCAGCGGTCTAAGCCACTGCATCTCAGTCCCATAGGGCGGCGCACAATTGGCCCAGCATTGGCTGGGGTAGGCTGTCATTGTAAATAAGAATTTGTTCTTAACTGACTTGCCTAGTTAAATAAAGGTTAAAAAAATGAATAAAAATAAAAACATGTTTAACCCTAAGGCCTCGGAGCACATTAGTTTACCTTTTCAAAAGGGTAGACAAATTACACTTAACAAGCAATTGGAGGCGCTTTTGCATAGTAATAATGTTTTAAACTTCTCCCACACTCCTTGTAAACTGTGCATACAGCATAGCATACACCCTAACACTGCAGTTTTTAAGATCAAGTCAGAGGGTTGTTCCAGCAGTCATTGGCCAACCAAAGCCAGATGGGTTACTCCATAGTTCCCAAATGCTATAGTAGTATATCTTCTAAATATCACAGGTTTGCTACCTTTAGACCGAACAGGAGAACACTTTCTTTAAGCCTGATGTCTATCGCAGCCTGTTTGCAGCTGGTGATAGTAATATGATCCATGCGCCAACCTGCCCTAACAGAGTGAAGGTACTGTAGAAACCTGCAAAACGAGATCTACTGGACTTCTAAGGCACAGGCGTTTGCACTTGCTATAACCACAGGGTCACTGGTTCAAGTCCCACTTCAATGGGACATGTTAGGTTCTAAATGAACCTATTAAAACTCACGGACAATTAGTATGGTTTAAACCAACTCTATTCACTCATTGGGTCATACAGTTGCATAAGACAAGGAACATATTCACACAAGCTCTGGTATTTAACCCTTTCTCCCATGGTGAGCCCCTCCTACACATCTGAACAGCCAATACACCCCTGTTGCTAACCAGAAGATTAGTGGTATATGTTCTTCCTCACTTCATCTAACTTGACCTCTGCCCCAAAGTATTCACTCCACCCCAACTCACGGCTGTCATGTTGACTCGTACCAGACTGTGTCTCTTCTCCTTCCATAGGATCCCTGATGTCTGACAATAACATATCCAGGTAGAATGTAAACATCATACATTCCCCTCTCCTTCGGTACCATGATAAGGATATTTCATATTTTCAAGTTTAAAAGCTAGTTCCCAACACTCCTAAAACTCTGCACTATACACAGTCATCATTGTGCTTATGGGAAATCACTTTACACAGGCGACTTCCACTGTTATTATAATAGGACAGTTGGCCAACACCAACATGCTCAGACCACAGGAAATGCATCTTATAAAAACATACTGTGATAGCTTGTTTGGAATGCATTACTCTTCAGAGGTCCTGGGGCAATAAAGGCTGGGTAGGCTACTCTCACTGTCTTAGTGTCTCTCCACCTCTTTCCCTCCCTATTTCGCCTACCCATACCCATTTTTAAATAAATGGCAATGCAGTCTCCACCGACTGTAAATTGGAGATGATAAAATTATTTTAAAGCATGCAAAAGTGATTTATTTTCTAGCTTCCAGACTGTAGCTGTGTATGTTAGACACAGGAAAACTTTAGGAGGGGTTCAGAATGTTACAAGTCTAAAGGAAGAGTGTGAGAATGAAGGCATGAAGCTGGGTGTAGTTTAAAGATCTGTTTCCATGTGTACCTAGAGAGCCTTCTGGAACACAGCATCTCTCTCTCTCTCTCTCTCTCTCTCTCTCTCTCTCTCTCTCTCTCTCTCTCTCTCTCTCTCTCTCTCTCTCTCTCTCTCTCTCTCTCTCTCACACAGACACAGACACATTCTCTCTCTTACCTCTTTTTCCTTCTCTCTCTATCTTCTCTCCTCTCTCACGCTCACTCCCTCTCCCTCTCTCTCTACCTGATGTCATTGTTTCCTGCCCCTGTAGACGCTGAACTCAGGACTGTTTGCTGAGGTACTGTTGCAGTCAAAAGCATGACATAGAAGTTGACGTCATGGAATATACATCAACAGAACCACAGATATACAGTTGAAGTCGGAAGTTTACATGCACCTTAGCCAAATACATTTATACTCAGTTTTTCACAATTCTTGACATTTAATCCTAGTAAAAATTCCCTGTCTTAGGTCAGTTAGGATCACCACTTTATTTAAAAAATGTGAATGTCAGAATAATAGTAGAGAGAATGGTTTATTTCAGCTTTTATTTCTTTCATCACATTCCCAGTGGGTCAGAAGTTTACATATGCTCAATTAGTATTTGGTAGCATTGCCTTTAAATTGTTTAACTTGGGTCAAACGTTTCGGGTAGCCTTCCACAAGCTTCCCACAATAAGTTGGGTGAATTTTGGCCCATTCCTCCAGACAGAGCTGGTGTAACAGAGTCAGGTTTGTAGGCCTCCTTGCTCGCACATGCTTTTTCAGTTCTGCCCACAAATTTTCTATGGGATTGAGGTCAGGGCTTTGTGATGGCCACTCCAATACTTTGACTTTGTTGTCCTTAAGCCATTTTGACACAACTTTGGAAGTTTGCTTGGGGTCATTGTCCATTTAGAAGACACATTTGCGAGAAAGCTTTAACTTCCTGACTGATGTCTTGAGATGTTGCTTCAATATATCCACATAATTGTCCTGCCTCATGATGTCATCTATTTTGTGAAGTGCACTAGTCCCTCCTGCAGCAATGCACCTCCACAACATGATGCTGCCACCCCCGTGCTTCATGGATGGGATGGTGTTCTTCGGCTTGCAAGCCTCCCCCTTTTTCCTCCAAACATAACGATGGTCATTATGGCCAAACAGTTCTATTTTTGTTTCATCAGACCAGAGGACATTTCTCCAAAAAGTACGATCTTTGTCCCCATGTGCAGTTGCAAACCGTAGTCTGGCTTTTTTTATGGCGGTTTTTGAGCAGTGGCTTCTTCCTTGCTGAGCGGCCTTACAGGTTATGTCGAAATAGGACTCGTTTTACTGTGGATATAGATACTTTTGTACCTGTTTCCTCCAGCATCTTCACAAGGTCCTTTGCTTTTGTTCTGGGATTGATTTGCATTTTTTGCACCAAAGTACGTTCATCTCTAGTGGACAGAACGCGTCTCCTTCCTGAGCGGTATGACGGCTGCGTGGTCCGGGGTGTTTATACTTGCATTTATTGTCTGTACAGATGAACGTGGTACCTTCAGGCATTTGAAAATACATCCACAGGTACACCTCCAATTGACTCAAATGATGTCAATTAGCCTATCTAAAGCCATGACATCATTTTCTGGAATTTTCCTAGCTGTTTAAAGGCACAGGCAACTTAGTGTATGTAAACTTCTGACCCACTGGAATTGTGATACAGTGAATTATAAGTGAAATAATCTGTCTGTAAGCAATTGTTGGAAAAATGACTTGTCATTCAAAGTAGATGTCCTAACTGACTTGCCAAAACTATAGTTTATTAACAAGAAATGTGTGGAGTGGTTGAAAAACAAGTTTCAATGACTCCAACCTAAGTGTATGTAAACTTCCGACTTCAACCGTACATACTTTTAGAATTAGAAGTGTTACATACGTGCAGATGAAGTGACATGTTCAAGGAGCAGACCTAACGGAAGGAAGCCATTCCAACTCATATTATCCTGTGATTGACAACATGCTGAGTCAGTCAGCAATCAGCAATGATCACCATGGTAGTGACATGGATGAATAGGTGGATATGCTTTTCCAACTTGGTTTGGAAGGTATCGCTACTCTACAATGGCCGTCTGTGTCCCATTCTCTGATTAGGTTTAGAAAAATGTGCAAGTTGAACAAAGAAGTGTATTTAATTTGTGGTGAGTGTGTTGTGTGTGTGTGAGTGTGTTGTGTGTGTGTGAGTGTGTTGTGTGTGTTTGAGTGTGAGTGCCTGTTTGCGGGAGTGTCGTGTGTTGTTTCAATGAGTCATGAGGACTCGCAAGTCCACGCATCTGTCAAAATCTTTCAACAGCTTGAAAACACACTAATCAGTCATCATCACACTTTCACACATCAGGGTCTGGCTGTTTTGCCCAATGTTGTCCCTTTGTCCTTGTTATACGGGTGAGTGATTGCAACTGCAATCCAGCCCACAAACTCTTTCCAGTTCAAAAATTATTCTTAGTGCAAAATAGATTATTGAATGCCCAGTGCCCACTATCTAATTTATATTTCATCACAAACAATGGGAAGTTTACTTCATTCACTGTTTTCACAGGTTCAGCACATTATGATAATGAGTTTAATAATGGTGGAAGTTGTTTTTGGCTGACGTCCATTTTGGTCCAATCAGTATCACGCCCATTTTGGTCCAATCAGTATCACGCCCATTTTGGTCTAATCAGTATCACGCCCATTTTGGTCCAATCAGTATCACGCCCATTTTGGTCCAATCAGTATCACGCCCATTTTGGTCCAATCAGTATCACGCCCATTTTGGTCTAATCAGTATCACGCCATGCAGTCAATACTCCCACTTGGAGAGAAAATCAAGAAAACCATGACATGATGCTTTTACAGACAGTAGGACGAGAGAGAATGGGAGGGAGTGAGGGGACAGAGAGATGGAAACTACACTGAGTCAGATACAGTAATGATCCCATTTGCAAAGTTGGAAGGAATGTTTTGAGAGAAAATGGGATGCTGTGTGTACCTTGGTAGAATAAGAACAGCTAGGTTTTTTCTTCTTTTTTTCCCAGCAATCTCAGATAGTTTGATTTACATTTTTATCTATAATCTCTGCATTGGGCCCCCAGTGAAATCCTTCAGTGATGGGTAGGACATGAGAGCATAGGAAAACCACACACTCACTAGGGCCCACCCTTCCTGGGGTTTGACGTTTTGTTTCTGCTCTCTTGTGAAAGTAGTAAAACTCCAATCACTGGAGTTTTACAAATAGGCTGGCTTCTCATTTTGAGTTTAATGTAGTCTGAACCCGAAATCTGCAGCATTCTTTGGCTGGAACGCCATCCCTGGACACAGACTGAATCTCCATCAAGAGCATAGAGACAACCGCAGTTAGCAGAGCCCTCTCTGAAATCTAACTTTCCATTACATGTTTATCTATTGTCTGCCAGGTTTTCAGTATTTACAAATTGGCATATTTCTCTGCTCTTCTCTCCAGTGGCGTGCAAAGTATGGGATTATAATGATGACAGAACAACGTGAGTTTGTATTTTGGTCGCACATTGAGATTTGTGGTTGTAAATCCGATTAGCAAATGTGTAATTTGACATTTGAATACACTCAATAAGATTTGCAAGTAGAATTTATTTTCAGAATTATTACAAATCCATTTCCGAGTATAAATATTCTGCTGTGAATCAAAAATACACTTGCAGTTCTGTCACTGTTCGTAAATTAGCATATTTTGTTGTAAATTTGTGGAAAGATATTTGCTAGTGAAAATGTGTTTTGCACTGTGGGGACAGCACCTTTTACTTCTGACCAATCAGTTCCCTCTGCCAAAACCACAACAGCCTAATCATTGGCTGGATTGTTCCAACAATCAAATCTCAGGAATTAGCACCCCACATGAGAAAAAGAGGATGAAGTAAATGAAACGAAAACGATCTACTTGAAAGTAATAACCTCTTTAGTCTGTGTTCAATATTTTTTGTGAAAAGGAATTGCAGTAGTTTGCCAGCCATTGCATTGACAACCGCTATTGCGTTAGCTACAGTAGCTGGCCTCTGACGTTCTTCCTAGCTTTGCTATAAACTGGCTAGCTTTATCAGGCAGCTTTAAATGTGAGGGTAAAAATAATATATTTGATGGTTAGTTAACCACCTGATTGATGGAGGTAAATGCAACTAGCTAGCTAGATAGATAAATTGAAACTGCTGGGGGAAAGATAGTTAGCTAGCTAGTCAACTCCCACCATAATCAATTTTATTTATTTTTTATTTCACCTTTATTTAACCAGGTAGGCTACTTGAGAACAAGTTCTCATTTACAACTGCGACCTGGCCAAGATAAAGCAAAGCAGTTCAACACATACAACAACACAAAGTTACACATGGAATAAACAAACATACAGTCAATAATACAGTAGGATAAGGGAGCTAAGGCAATAAATAGGCCATGGTGGTGAAGTAATTACAATTAAACACTGGAATGGTAGATGTGCAGAAGATGAATGTGCAAGTAGAGATTCTGGGGTGCAAAGGAGCAAGATAAATAAATAAATACAGTATGGGGATGAGGTAGTTGGATGTGCTATTTACAGATGGGCTATGTACAGGTGCAGTGATCTGTGAGCTGCTCTGACAGCTGCTGCTTAAAGCTAGTGAGGGAGATATGAGTCTCCAGCTTCAGTGATTTTTGCAGTTCGTTCCAGTCATTGGCAGCACAGAACTGGAAGGAAAGGCGGCCAAAGGAAGAATTGGCTTTGGGGGTGACCAGTGAGATATACCTGCTGGAGCGCATGCTACAGGTGGGTGCTGCTATGGTGACCAGTGAGCTGAGATAAGGCGGGGCTTTACCTAGCAGAGACTTGTAGATGACCTGGAGCCAGTGGGTTTGGCGGCGAGTATGAAACGAGGGCCAGCCAACGAGAGCATACAGGTCACAGTGGTGGGTAGTATATGGGGCTTTGGTGACAAAACGGATGGCACTGTGATAGACTGCATCCAATTTGTTGAGTAGAGTGTTGGAGGCTATTTTGTAAATAGCCAAAGTCGAGGATTGGTAGGATAGTCAGTTTTACCCTCGTATGTTTGGCAGCATGAGTGAAGGATGCTTTGTTGCGAAATAGGAAGCCGATTCTAGATTTAATTTTGGATTGGAGATGCTTAATGTGAGTCTGGAAGGAGAGTTTACAGTCTAACCAAACACCGAGGTATTTGTAGTTGTCCACATATTCTAAGTCAGAACCGTCCAGACTATTGATGCTGGACGGGCGGGCAGGTGCGGGCAGCAATCGGTTCAATAGCATGCATTTAGTTTTACTTGCATTTAAGAGCAGCCACGGAAAGAGAGTTGTATGGCATTGAAGCTCGTCTGGAGGTTAGTTAACACCGTGTCCAAAGTAGGGCCAGAGGTATACAGAATGGTGTCTTCTGTGTAGCGGTGGATCAGAGAATCACCAGCAGCAAGAGCGACATCATTGATTTATAGAGAGAAGAGAGTCGGTCCGAGAATTGAACCCTGTGGCACCCCCATAGAGACTGCCAGAGGTCCGGACAACAGGCCCTCCGATTTGACACACTGAACTCTATCAGAGAAGTAGTTGGTGAACCAGGCGAGGCAATCATTTGAGAAACGAAGGCTGTTGAGTCTGCCGATAAGAATGTGGTGATTGACAGAGTCAAAAGCCTTGGCCAGGTTGATGAATACGGCTGCACATTAATGTCTCTTATCGATGGCGGTTATGATATCGTTTAGGAACTTGAGCGTGGCTGAGGTGCACCCATGACCAGCTCTGAAACCAGATTGCATAGTGTAGAAGGTACGGTGGGATTCGAAATGGTCGATAATCTGTTTGTTAACTTGGCTTTCGAAGACTTTAGAAAGGCAGGGTAGGATAGATATAGGTCTATAGCAGTTTGGGTCTAGAGTGTCTCCAGCTTTGAAGAGGGAGATGACCGCCCGCGGCAGCTTTCCAATCTTTGGGAATCTCAGATGATACAAAAGAGAGGTTGAACAGGCTAGTAATAGGGGTTGCAACAATTTCGGCAGATCATTTTAGAAAGAGAGGCTCCAGATTGTCTAGCCCGGCTGATTTGTAGGGGTCCAGATTTTGCAGCTCTTTCAGAACATCAGCTATCTGGATTTGGGTGAAGGAGAAATGGGGAGGCTTGGGCAAGTTGCAGGGCTGTTGATCGGGGTAGGGGTAGCAAGGTGGAAAGCATGGACAGCTGTAGAAAAATGCTTATTGAAATTCTCAATTATAGTGGATTTATCGGTGGTGACAGTGTTTCCTAGCCTCAGTGCAGTGGGCAGCTGGGAGGAGGTGCTCTTATTCTCCATGGATTTTACAGTGTTCCAGAACTTTTGGGAGTTTGTGCTACAGGATGAACATTTCTGCTTGAAAAAGCTAGCCTAAGCTTTCCTAACTGCCTGTGTATATTGGTTCCTAACTTCCCTGAAAAGTTGCATATCACGGGGGCTATTCGATGCTAATGCAGAACGCCACAGGATGTTATTGTGCTGGTCAAGGGCAGTCAGGTCTGGAGATAACCAAGGGCTATATCTGTTCCTGGTTAAAAAAAATTGAATGGGGCATGCTTATTTAAGATGGTGAGGAAGGCACTTTTAAAGAATAACCAGGTATCCTCTACTGACGGAATGAGGTCAATATCCTTCCAGGATACCCGGGCCAGGTCGATTAGAAAGGCCTGCTCGCTGAAGTGTTTTAGGGAGCGTTTGACAGTGATGAGGGGTGGTCGTTTGACCGCAGACCCATTACGGATGCAGGCAATGAGGCAGTGATCGCTGAGATCTTGGTTGAAAACAGCAGAGGTGTATTTGGAGGGCAAGTTGGTTAGGATGATATCTATGAGGGTGCCCGTGTTTACGGATTTGGGGTTGTACATGGTGGGTTCATTGATCATTTGTGTGAGATTGAGGGCATCAAGCTTAGATTGTAGGATGGCCAGGGTGTTAAGCATGTCCGAGTTCAGGTCACCTATTAGCACGAGCTCTGAAGATAGATGGGGGGGAATCAATTCACATATGGTGTCCAGGGCACAGCTGGGGACAGAGGGTGGTCTATAGCAAGCGGCAACGGTGAGAGACTTGTTTCTGGAAAGGTGGATTTTTAAAAGTAGAATCTTGAATTGTTTGTGTACAGACCTGGATAGTAAGACAGAACTCTGCAGACTATCTCTGCAGTAGATGGCAACACCGCCCCCTTTGGCAGTTCTTTCTTGTCGGAAAATGTTATAGTTAGGGATGGAAATTTCTGGGGTTTTGGTGGTCTTCCTAAGCCAGGATTCAGACACGGCTAGGGCATCCGGGTTGTCAGAGTGTGCTAAAGCAGTGAATAAAACAAACTTAGGGAGGAGGCTTCTAATGTTAACATGCATGAAACCAAGGCTTTTACGGTTACAGAAGTCAACAAATGAGAGCACCTGGGGAGTAGGAGTGGAGCTAGGCACTGCCGGGCCTGGATTAACCTCTACATCACCAGACGAACAGAGGAGGATAAGGGTACGGCTAAAGGTTAACAGAACTGGTCGTCTAGTACGTTCGGAACAGAGAGTAAAAGGAGCATGTTTCTGGGCATGATAGAATAGGTTCAAGGCATAATGTACAAACAAAGGTATGGTAGGATGTGAGTACATTGGAGGTAAACCTAGGCATTGAGTAATGATGAGATATTGTCTCTAGAGACGGTTAAACCAGGTGATGTCACTGCATATGTGGGAGGTGGAACTAAATGGTTGGTTAAGGCATATTGAGCAGGGCTAGAGGCTCTACAGTGAAATAAGACAATAATCACTAACCAGGACAGTAATGGACAATGCATATTTATATTAGGGAGAGGCATGCATAGCTGAGTGATCATAGGGGTCTAGTGAGTGTTTGGGCTGGCTGGAGACACGTCGATTCAGACAGCTAGCAGGTTGGCGCTAGCAAGCTAGCGGAAGGGCCTTAGAAGGACGTCGCGACGGAGGAAAGTCTGTTTTATTCTCCGCATTCGGTGACGTCGATAGACCAGTCGTGATTGATTAGTAGGGTTCCGAGTAGTAGAGGGGTCCAAGTCCAATTGGCAAAATGGGTATAGTGGCCCAAGAAATTGGCCAATGGATCTATTCAGCTAACAGTCCAATATGCTCTAGACAGTGCCCCGTACCGGCAGTAGAAGGGGTCCGGGTATTGTAGCCCAGGAGTGGCTGATGGGCCTCTTCAGCTAGCCGGGAGAATGGGCCTAGCATGGGCTAACTCCAGGCTAATTGGTGCTTGCTTCAGGACAGACGTTAGCCAGGAGTAGTCACTCAAGTTGCGATGATCCGGTGAAAAGGTTCCGAGCTTGCGGTAGGAATCCGGGGATTTTGAGAGAAAATAGGTCCGGTATTCTCTGGTTTGAGTCGCGTTGTACAAACTGGCGAGAGCTTTCCGAGCTAAAGGTTAGCTGATGACCGCTAGCAGTGGTTAGCTGTCTAGTAGCTAGTGAGCTGGCTAGCTTCTGTTGGGGGATTCCGGTTCCGAGGTAAATAAAAAATACTTTAGAAAAAACAGATCCACACCACATTGGGTGAGGTGGGTTGCAGGAGAGTATTTTGAAGTTGAGGTTTAAAAAAATACACTGCTCAAAAAAATAAAGGGAACACTAAAATAACACATCCTAGATCTGAATGAATGAACTATTCTTATTAAATACTTTTTTCTTTACATAGTTGAATGTGCTGACTACAAAATCACACAAAAATGATCAATGGAAATCAAATGTATCAACCCATGGAGGTCTGGATTTGGAATCACACTTAAAATTAAAGTGGAAAACCACACTACAGGCTGATCCAACTTTGATGTAATGTCCTTAAAACAAGTCAAAATGAGGCTCAGTAGTGTGTGTGGCCTCCACGTGCCTGTATGACCTCCCTACAACGCCTGGGCATGCTCCTGATGAGGTGGCGGATGGTCTCCTGAGGGATCTCCTCCCAGACCTGGACTAAAGAATCCGCCAACCCCTGGACAGTCTGTGATGCAACGTGGCGTTGGTGGATGGAGCGAGACATGATGTCCCAGATGTGCTCAATTGGATTCAGGTCTGGGGAACGGGCGGGCCAGTCCATAGCATCAATGCCTTCCTCTTGCAGGAACTGCTGACACACTCCAGCCACATGAGGTCTAGCATTGTCTTGCATTAGGAGGAACCCAGGGCCAACCGCACCAGCATATGGTCTCACAAGGGGTCTGAGTATCTCATCTCGGTACCTAATGGCAGTCAGGCTACCTCTGGCGAGCACATGGAGGGCTGTGAGGCCCCCCAAAGAAATGCCACCCCACACCATGACTGACCCACCGCCAAACCGGTCATGCTGGAGGATGTTGCAGGCAGCAGAACGTTCTCCACGGCGTCTCCAGACTGTCACATGTGCTCAGTGTGAACCTGCTTTCATCTGTGAAGAGCACAGGGCGCCAGTGGCGAATTTGCCAATCTTGGTGTTCTCTGGCAAATGTCAAACGTCCTGCACGGTGTTGGGCTGTAAGCACAACCCCCACCTGTGGACGTCGGGCCCTCATACCACCCTCATGGAGTCTGTTTCTGACCGTTTGAGCAGACACATGCACATTTGTGGCCTGCAGGAGGTCATTTTGCAGGGCTCTGGCAGTGGTCCTCCTTGCACAAAGGCGGAGGTAGCGGTCCTGCTGCTGGGTTGTTGCCCTCCTACGGCCTCCTCCATGTCTCCTGATGTACTGGCCTGTCTCCTGGTAGCGCCTCCATGCTCTGGACACTACGCTGACAGACACAGCAAACCTTCTTGCCACAGCTCGCATTGATGTGCCATCCTGGATGAGCTGCACTACCTGAGCCACGTGTGTGGGTTGTAGACTCCGTCTCATGCTACCACTAGAGTGAAAGCACCGCCAGCATTCAAAAGTGACCAAAACATCAGCCAGGAAGCATAGGAACTGAGAAGTGGTCTGTGGTCACCACCTGCAGAACCACTCCTTTATTGGGGGTGTCTTGCTAATTGCCTATAATTTCCACCTGTTGTCTATTCCATCTGCACAACAGCATGTGAAATGTATTGTTAATCAGTGTTGCTTCCTAAGTGGACAGTTTGATTTCACAGAAGTGTGATTGACTTGGAGTTACATTGTGTTGTTTAAGTGTTCCCTTTATTTTTTTGAGCAGTGTATATAAAAAAGATATGCGAAGAAAAATATATAAAATATATATACATGTGACAAGACAAACGACAAAGACGCCTGACTGCTACGCCATCTTGGATCAATGCAGTGTAGCTAATGTTAGCTAGGTTTTTAGAAAATAAATATATATTTGAAGCTGTTTTAAAGACTTGTTACTGACTTTTGAACACTTGTCAAACTACTTAATATCACTGCCTGTTTATTGATTTAAAAAGTTGGATTAATGTTATTCATGTTTTTGTTATTGCATTTCAGGTGGAGAGGGAGTAAGAGACAGCCATTTTATATTGCATTGTAATTTGCACTGCACTATTTACTAGACCTATATATTGTATGTACTGATATGTAGGCTTGTGTGACATTTAAAATGTATTTATTTCAGTCCTTGACTAATAATGTTCTGTACTATGTATGTGTTACGTACGCCTCTTGGAGGAGGGAACGCAACACCCCGCTACATCAACTCCCCGTGGAGTGAAAAAAAGTATGTGATAGTAGGTGCGGGGAAGGACGACAGAGGCAGAGAAAAACACTGTTTACCGTGTTTAGGAATAATAAATTCCCTGTAATATGGGGAAAAGGGGCAGGACGGAACCAAAGCAAAGAAAGTAAAAGTTAGAGTCCCCCTCTCCTACCTCACCTGCCTTCCCACTTCTTACCTAGCCTTAAGCACCAACTGGCGCGCTAACCAAAATACAGGGGGTGGTCCGCCCAGGTCTTACCTAATGTGCATAGACAGATTAAATACTACAGGTTATGTTTGCCCGCAGGCCTCTTGCCTAAACACTCCCAAGGTGTGTTCCCCTTCCCCCTGGGAACAAATTAAACAGAATAATTTACGTGAACACTTTCAATTAACCAAAAACACTAAGTTCTATTGGCATACTGAAGGAGCAGCTACAAAATAATATCAACAAAACTTTCACTGACCACCACAACAACCAACACAGAACAGAAAAAAGAAGGTATTTTCCCTAACAAAGGAACACTGCCTGTTATCAAGCTGGAGGAGTTGGTAATGAAGAGACAGCTGTATCCCCTGACGAGAGGGAGGGGTCAGAGCTCCAATCAGCGATGGGGTAAACCAATCAGCTGCTTCAGGAATCCAGGAAGCCATTTCCTGAAATATACACACACATACAAACCCACAACACAGAAACTGGGGAACATAACAATATGTCACGTCCTGATCTGTTTCGCCTGTCCTTGTGCTTGTCTCCACCCCCCTCCAGGTGTCGCCTATCTTCCGTACTTACACCTGTGTTCTCTGTTTGTCTGTTGCCAGTTTGTCTTGTTTGTCAAATCAACCAGTGGTTTGGCTCAGCACCTGCTTGTACCAGTCTCTCTTTTTCCTCGCCCGCCTGCCTGACCACTCTGCCTGACGTCCTGTACCTTTGCCCCACCTTTGGATTACCAACCTCTGCCTGACCTGAGCCTGCCTGCTGTCCTGTACCTTCGCCCCACTACTCTGGATTATCGACCCCTGCCTGCCTTGACCTGTTGTTTTCCTGCCCCTGTTGCTGTAATAAACATGGTTACTTTGACACAATCTGCATCTGGGTCTTACCTTCTAATGTAGGCAACCCAATTCTTTTGACCAATTACATCAGATCTTTTCACATGAGCTCTTTTTCTGAGATGATCTGATTGGTCAAAAGACAAATTTGTGAAAAAAAGATCAGGCATGGGCTACCTATCTAAACACAGCCTATTTGTCCTATTCTTCAGTCTCGTCTGGGATATATATTTTAGTTGGCACACCTGTGTGATGTCCTTTATACATGAATAACCCTGGATGCAGGAAAATGTACTGCATTGGGTTATGGTTGTATCCATCTCCACCAGTCTCCTGGAAATCACGTGACAAATCTGTATAGATTAACAAAAGAAAATGGTAACTGTATTTATTCAATTGAAGTCATGACAGCCATAGGTTCTTTACACAGGAGTGTACAGAGTTTTGTTCCAGGACTTCACTAACACCTCATTCAACTAATTGTAGACTAAATTGAACAAAAATGTGCACACAGTTGTCCCCTGGGACAGAAATCACCCACGTCTGTATTATTGAATGAGCTTTCCAAGTTAAAAGTTTAGCGACAATTCTGCATGAAGGAAAATAACGTGTGGTTCTATTTCTATCTTAACTTGTGAATAAACTCCAAGAAAAATATGATTTTCCTGGTGGCTGGGAGGTTCTCAAGTTCTTTACATCTGTCTGGAAGTTAGGGATGTGCTTCAACCTGAGGAAAAGAGCAGAAGGGGAAGAAATTAACCTCACTGCTCAAATTTCAGTTCAAGTCGCTGAGAACCCCAACTACCTTTAATGTACCATAGTTTTGTAGACAGTTTTACATATTCATAAGCGTGATCAAGTTGTCACGAGTTTACTTTTAGCTAGCTAATCTATTTGCAGTGAAATTGGGAGGAGCATTTTTATTGCCAACTTTTTCAGTCACCAATTAATCAATAAACAAGCAGTGGAATGAAGTAGTTCGGCAAGTGTTCAAAAGTCAGTAACAAGTCTTTCAAATATAGCTTCAAATATATATTTAATATTTTCTAGAAACCTATCTAACATTAGCTACGCCGCAGTGATGATGATGGGAATTAGCTAGCTAGATTTCCCCCAGCTGTTTCAATTTAACTATCTAATGGCATTTCCAATCAACTTCATCAATTAGATGGTTAACTAACTAGAACATATATTAGTTTTCCCCTCGCATCTAAAGTTGCCTGATAAAGCTAGCCTGTTGATAGTAAAACTTGGAAGAATGTCAGAGGCCAGATAGCTAACGCAATAGCTGTCAATGCAATGTACCATTATGTTTCACATGATGAGCAAACTAGTGTCATGCCCTTTCACAAAAAAAATCGATGAACACAGTTAAAAGAGACGACTACTTTCAAGTAGATCATTTTCGTTAATTTACGTCATTCTCTCTTTCTCATGTGGGGAGCTAATTCCTGAGATTTGATTGATGGAACAATCAAGCCAATGGTTCGTCAGTTGTGGTTTTGGCAGAGGGACTGATTGGTCAGGAGTAAAAGGTTCTGCTCGCAGAGCGCAAATCACATTTCCACCTGCAAATATCTTTCTACAAATTTACAAAATGTTTTACAAATTTACTAATCTCTTGTTAGCATAACAGTGACAGAACTCCCAGCGTGTATTTTTGGTTCACAGCATAATATTCATACTCGTAACTAAATGGACTTGTAATAATTCTGAAAATAAATGATAATTGCAAATCTTATTGAATGTATTCAAATGTCAAGTTACAGGTTTGCGACCCTTGTTAAATCTTTCACACATTTTCTTGAGTGGGCAGCTTCAAAATTAAATTACACATTTGCGAAGTGTACTTGCAATCACGAATCTCAATGTGTGACGACAAAATCCTAAAAACAAACTCATGTAGTTCTGTCACCATTATAATTCCATAGCAAAGTGAATTACTTCATCACGCAGAGAGGTTTTTGTGTAAGGGTATGTGTGTGTGTATAAAAATGGCAGAGATGAGATGGTTTATTCAGACATGCTACAGTAGTTGGACTCATCACCTAGTCATCTATCAGGTGTAACAGCACAGTCATCTCCATCCATCCACGCACGCACGTAAGCACGCACGCACGCGCGCACACACACACACACACTAAACTCATGCTTGTCTGGAATAATGGTCAATATGACATCTGAGCAATATAAATTGTGTTACGGCTGATTTCCTCCTCTTCGTCCGAAGAGGAGGTGTAGGGATCGGACCAAGACGCAGAGTGGAAAGTGTCCATGTTTTATTATCAAATAAACTGAACTCTACACGAAACAAAATAACAAAAGAGAATCTAACCGACAAACAGTCCCGTGTGGCACAACTACTGACACGGAAAACAAACACCCACAAAACACACGTGAAACCCAGGCTGCCTAAGTATGATTCTCAATCAGGGACAACGATTGACAGCTGCCTCTGATTGAGAATCATACCAGGCCGAACACAAAATTCCAACATAGAAAATCACACATAGACAACCCACCCAACTCACGCCCTGACCATACTAAATAAATAGAAAACAAGGGAAAACAGGTCAGGAACGTGACAGAACCCCCCCCCCCCCTCAAGGTGCGAACTCCAGGCGCACCACCTAAAACTCTAGGGGAGGGTCTGG
This sequence comes from Salvelinus fontinalis, assembly GCF_029448725.1. Taxonomy (NCBI): domain Eukaryota; kingdom Metazoa; phylum Chordata; class Actinopteri; order Salmoniformes; family Salmonidae; genus Salvelinus; species Salvelinus fontinalis. Next base: position 42,466,502 of record NC_074692.1, read on the forward strand.
GTGGGCGTCTGTCCGCGGTGGCGGCTCTGGCGCGGGACGTGGACCCCACTTTAACAATGTCTTTGTCCGCCTCCTTAATCGCCCCCGTGGCCACCTCCTAACAACCACCCTCCATATCAACCCCACTGGACCAAGGGGCAGCACCGGACTGAGGGGCAGCACCGGACTGAGGGGCAGCACCGGACTGGCTGACGGCTCTGGCTGGTCATGGCTGGCTGACGGCTCTGGCTGGTCATGGCTGGCTGACGGCTCTGGCTGGTCATGGCTGGCTGACGGCTCTGGCTGGTCATGGCTGGCTGACGGCTCTGGCTGGTCCTGGCTGGCTGACGGCTCTGGCTGGTCCTGGCTGGCTGATGGCTCTAATGGCTCGGGACAGACGGGCGGCTCTAATGGCTCGGGACAGACGGGCGGCTCTAATGGCTTGGGACAGACGGGCGGCTCTGACGGCTCGGGGCAGGCGGGCGGCTCTGACGGCGCTGGGCAGGCGGGCAGCCCAGACGGCGCTGGGCAGGCAGGCAGCCCAGACGGCGCTGGGCAGGCAGGCAGCTCAGACGGCGCTAGGCAGGCAGGCAGCTCAGACGGCGCTAGGCAGGCAGGCAGCTCAGACGGCGCTAGGCAGTCAGGCAGGCAGCTCAGACGGCGCTGGGCAGGCAGGCAGCTCAGACGGCACTGGGCAGGCAGGCAGCTCAGACGGCGCTAGGCAGGCAGGTACACCTGTAGGGAGGAGACGGAGAGACAGCCTGGTGCGGGGGGCTGCCACCGGAGGACTGGTACGTGGAGGTGGCACCGGATATACCGGACCGTGAAGGAGTACACGAGCTCTTGAGCACCGAGCCTGCCCAACCTTACCTGGTTGAATGGTCCCCGTAGCCCTGCCAGTGCGGCGAGGTGGAATAGCCCGCACTGGGCTATGCTGGCGAACCGGGGACACCATTTGTAAGGCTGGTGCCATGTACGCCGGCCCGAGGAGACGCACTGGAGACCAGATGCGTTGGGCCGGCTTCATGACACCCGGCTCGATGCCCAACCTAGCCCTACCAGTGCGGCGAGGTGGAATAGCCCGCACTGGGCTAAGCACGCGTACTGGGGACACCGTGCGCTCCACCGCATAACACGGTGTCTGACCAGTACGACGCCCTCTCACTCCACGGTAAGCACGGGCAGTTGGCTCAGGTCTCCTACCCGGCTTTGCCACACTCCGCGTGTGCCCCTCCCCCCCAAGAAATTTTTGGGTCTGACTCTCAGGCTCCCAACCGCGTCGCCGCGCTGCCTCCTCATACCAGCACCTCTCTGCCTTCGCTGCCTCCAACTCGGCTTTAGGACGGCGACATTCCCCTGGCTGAGCCCAGGGTCCCTTGCCGTCCAGAATCTCCTCCCACGTCCATGAGTCCTGGGTTTTTCTCCGCTGCTGCTGCTGCTGTCGCTGCCCTTTTCCACTCTGCTTGGTCCTTTGTTGGTGGGTGTTTCTGTTACGGCTGATTTCCTCCTCTTCGTCTGAAGAGGATCGGACCGGACCAAGACGCAGAGTGGAAAGTGTCCATGTTTTATTATCAAATAAACTGAACACTACACGAAACAAAATAACAAAAGAGAATCTAACCGACAAACAGTCCCGTGTGGCACAACTACTGACACGGAAAACAAACACCCACAAAACACACGTGAAACCCAGGCTGCCTAATTATGATTCTCAATCAGGGACAACGATTGACAGCTGCCTCTGATTGAGAATCATACCAGGCCGAACACAAAATCCCAACATAGAAAATCACACATAGACAACCCACCCAACTCACGCCCTGACCATACTAAATAAATACAAAACAAGGGAAAACAGGTCAGGAACGTGACAAATTGTTCCTCTACCGCGTTGCATGGTCCTCATGTGCTTGCAATGTTTGTCCTACCCTTATCCCCCAACATCACAGCTTGTTGGTAATAAACTGTGTGTCATGGAAAAACTACTGTCTCTATAAAAGAGGTGATGCGTACGGGAAGATAGACTTGAATCAGAGTACTTTGGACAAAACCAAAGCCCTCTTACTCACTTTGAGTCACTTCCAACCAGATGCTTATAATTTGATTTGTGAGTTATAACTCTAAACACATTTAAAAATAAGCCCATTTGGCCAAATCTCAAGAGATACTACTACTACTCACTATCTAAACAATCCTACTTAGAATCAGATTTATTTTTGAAACTGTTTTTTTCCCCTTCTGAATTATTAGGCTGTCTTTCTGTTTGAAAACACATTTCCATTTAAGCTTCCTCCAGTAGCTGCAAATCTTTTTCCAATTCAGTTTGTTTTCCAATTCATTCGTCTCAGTTAATCCGAGGTACTGGAGTGGAGACTACTTCTCTGGGGGAGGCCACAGACAGGGCAGAGCAAAGAAAACACAAAGCCCCGAAAAGGGCAAACTTCTGTCATCTGCTCAAATAGTTATTCCTTCTCTGTGTGTGTGTGTGTGTGTGTGTGTGTGTGTGTGTGTGTGTGTGTGTGTGTGTGTGTGTGTGTGTGTGTGTGTGTGTGTGTGTGTGTGTGTGTGTGTGTGTGTGTGTGTGTGTGTGTGTGTGTGTGTGTGTGTGTGTGTGTGTGTGTGTGTGTGTTTCTCCTTGGCTGGGAATGAATTTTCCTTCAAACTAATGGGAGACTTTGCTAAGCTACATCGTAAGGAAAGAATGCTACAGTTCCCCTGAAATATGGATGGTAAGGAGAGCGGGACATTCCTAAAAAAAAAAATCCAGTTTGAGGTGGAATATGTTCTTTATTGTTTTCATTTGCTTTGAACTAAGTCCACTCCATGAGTCCACAGATGTTGTGGGGTTCAGTTTTGTTAGCACACACACATTCTGTCCTCCCCCACCCTCTTTCCACTCTTTTCCCCTCCCCCTCTCCTCCTCTGGAATCCAGTGTCCTGGGAGCCTTTCCATTCGTGCCTGTCTGTGGCAGTCTGCGGAGGGAAGAGCTGGTAGAAGCACTCTGCTACAGGACTAAACTCTATTTTCAAATCTATAGAGCCAGCCTGGATTCTGCCTTCCCTCTCCTGGCTTCTCCAGTGAGCTGCTCTGCTCAATCTGTGCTGAGATATCCTTCTGATCTTGGCACCTGTTCCAACTCGTCAGCCAGGTGAAGGTGATTCTTTCTCTGACTCCCTCAGCCATTGTTTTTGGGCTGCTTTTCCTCCCTCCCTCCCTCCTCTCTGTGTTCAGCCCTGCCTCATGCTTTGAGTGAGTGGGTTTGGCTGTGGCTTGCAGTGCGCGTGGAGCTCCAGAATATTCCTCACTAGAGTGAAGGTGTGGAACACTGGAGTAGAATACTGAGACAGAACAGTGAGGTGATTTGGTGAGGTAGAATTATTTAGTAGAATACTGATTTAGAACACTGAGGTAGAATTATTTAGTAGAATACTGATTTAGAACACTGAGGTAGAATTTCTGTGTAGCGTTTTGAGCTGGAACTTTAGCAATAACTTTAATTCTGAAGTAGAGTACTGTGGTGGAATACTTGATCGGAATACTGAGCTAGAAGTATTTTGTGGAACATTGAGGTAGTTACTGTAGATTAGGGAGGATGGGGGGTCATACTGCAGTGGTGTGTTTGGTTCTGCTGGCCCTATGCTGTGTGCTACTGCTAAGAGGAGGGGAGAGCGCAGGAGGCATAGTCTCTATAGGCCAGGCTGTGGAGGAGAGAGGGATGGATGGAGGAATGGAGGCCCTACATGGAGAGGAGTCCCAGGATGAGCTGGCTAAAGAACAGGAACTCACAGAGACACAAAGACAGACTGGCAAGGCAAAGAGAACCACAGATGAAGAAGCCATACCAGGTAAGAACAAAGCCAACCTACCTATTATAATACATGTTACTAAGTAGAGAGTTGGGACCCACTGGTAGGTCCCAATTGAGTTGTGGCTAGAAACATGGATGGTTTTATCTACTTGATGGGTCTCAAGAAGAATCTGAAAACTGTTTTGGAACCCCTGGCTTGTGTTACACTAGTGTTCTTGGATCCTAGTCTTGGAGACTGTGCATGACTTTGTTCCAGCCCAGCAATAACACATCTTATCATCTAATGATCAAACCATTAATAGAAAAAATCATCTACATCGTCTGGTTGTTGGGTTGGAACAGATGCCTCCTTCCAGGAGCAGGACTGGAGAACATTATGTTACATCATCAGACAGGGGACAGGGCACAGAGGACAGGGGATAAGGCACAGAGAACATGGCAGGTGGAGGAGGAAGATGAATGGAGAGCATTGGTTTCAAAAGAAGCCGGCGGTTTCCTGAATTACCCAGGCACTGTTCAGTCACTATGACCTGCCCAACAGTATACACACACACATACCCTGCACATACCACTCTCACCTGTTTGTCTCCAGCTCACAAAATCAAATCACATTTTATTTGACATATGCACCGAATACAACAAGTGTACACTTTACTGTGAAATGCTTACTCACAAGCTTTTCCCCAACAATGCGGTTAAAAAGTAAGAAAATTAGCAAATAGATAAAAAGAAAATAGTAACACAATAAAATAGCATTAATAAGGCTATATACAGGCTATATTCAAGGAGTACCGGTACCGAGTCAGTGTACTTGGGTACGAGGTAGTTGGGGTGATTGATTGAGGTAAAACAGTGTATTCGGAAAGTATTCAGACCAATTGACTTTTTCTACATTTTGTTGTTACAGTCTTATTCTAAAGATTAAATCTATACGCAATAACACTGAATACTTTCCGAATGCACTGTATGTACATGTAGGTTTGGTTAGGTGATTGATTGATTGAATTACTATGTACAGTACCAGACAAACGTTTGGACACACCTACTCAATCAAGGGTTTTTCTTTATTTTTACAATTTTCTGAAGACATCAAAACTATGAAATAACACATATGGAATAGTAACCAAAAAAGTGTTAAACAAATCAAAATATATTTTAGATTCTACAAAGTAGCCACCCTTTGCCTTGATGACAGCTTTGCACTCCCTTGGCATTCTCTCAACGAGCTTCACCTGGAATGATTTTCCAACAGTCTTGAAGGAGTTCCCACATATGCTTAGCACTTGTTGGCTGCTTTTCCTTCACTCTGTGGTCCAAATAATCTCAAACCATCTCAATTGGGTTGAGGTCGGGTGATTGTGGAGGCCAGGTCATCAGATGCAGCACTCCATCACTCTCCTTTTTGGTCAAATAGCCCTTACTTTTTTTAATGTACTTTAAAAATATATATATATATATATTTAACTAGGCAAGTCAGTTAACCTCTCTAGGGTACGTGAGAAGGTAGCGTCTTACCTCTTCAACAGCCAGTGAAACTGCAGGGCGCCAAATTCAAAACAACAGAAATCCCATAATTAAAATTCCTCAAACAGACATGTAGTTTACACCATTTTAAAGATACACTTGTTGTAAATCCAGCCACAGTGTCCGATTTCAAAAAGGCTTTATGACAAAAGCAAACCAAACGATTATGTTAGGTGAGTGCCTATTCACAGAATAACACAGCCATTTTTCCAGCCAAAGTGAGGATTCACAAAAAGCAGAAATATAGATACAATTAATCACTAACCTTTGATGATCTTCATCAGATGACACTCATAGGACTTCATGTTACACAATACATGTATGTTTTGTTCGGTAAAGTTCATATTTATATCCAAAAATCTGAGTTTACATTGGTACCTTACGTTCAGAAGTTCCAAAACATCCTTTGATTTTGCAGGGAGCCACATCAATTTACAGGAATACTCATAATAAACATTGCTAAAAGATACAACAGTTATGCATGGGATTTTAGATGCACTTCTCCTTAATGCAACCGCTGTGTCAGATTTCAAAAAAGCTTTACGGAAAAAGCAAACCATGCAATAATCTTAGTCGGCGCTCAGAGCCCAATCAAGACACAAATATATCCGCCATATTTTGCAGTCAACAGAAGTCAAAAATAACATTATAAACATTCACTTACCTTTGATGATCTTCATCAGAATGCACTCCCAGGAATCCCAGTTCCACAAGAAATGTTTGTTTTATTCGATAATGTCCATCATTTATGTCCAAATTCCTCCTTGTTGTTCTAGCGTTCAGTACACTTTCAAAATCACGACGCGCGGGCAAGTCCAGCGAAAAGTAAAAAAAGTTATATTACAGTCCGTAAAAACATGACAAACGAAGTATTGAATCAATCTTTAGGATGTTTTTAACATAATTCTTCAATAATGTTCCAACCGGAGAATTCCTTTGTCTTCAGAAAAGCAAATGGAACGGGAGCAAACTCTCATGTGAATGCGCATGGTCAGAGCATGGTCAGCTCATGGCTGCTGGCAGACCTCTGACTCATTCCACTCTCTTTCGCCCCCACTTCACAGTAAAAGCATCAGACAAGGTTCTAAAGACTGTTGACATCTAGTGGAAGCCTTAGGAAGTGCAACACGACCAATATCTCACTGTATCTTCAATAGGAGCTGAGTTGAAAATCTACCAACCTCAGATTTCCCACTTCCTGATTGGATTTCTTCTCAGGGTTTTGCCTGCCATATGAGTTCTGTTATACTCACAGACATCATTCAAACAGTTTTAGAAACTTCAGAGTGTTTTCTATCCAAATATACTACTAATATGCATATTGTAGCTTTTATGGCTTTGTAGCAGGCCGTTTACTCTGGGCATGCTTTTCATCCGGACATGAAAATACTACCACCTACCCCAAAGAAGTTAAGAACACATTCTTATTTATAATGATGGCCTTGTTCAGGGGCAGAACGACAGATTTTTACCTTGTCAGCTCGAGGATTCAGTCTAGCAACCTTTTGGTTACTGGCCCAACGCTCTAACCACTAGGCTACCTGCTGACCCTTACTGTGAGGATCAACGCTGGAGACGAGAAGCAGGTACAGGGAGTGAACATTTAATGAAACACAGACATGAAACAGGACAGGAACAGCGTCTGGATAGGGGAGAAATAACGACATCAATGCTGACACAGGGAACAAACTGAAGAGCAGACAAATATAGAGGGGTAATCAACAAAGTAATGGAGTCCAGGTGAGTCCAATATTGTGCAGCTGCCCGTAATGATGGTGACAGGTGTGCGTAATGAAAAGCAGCCTGGCACCCTCGAGCATGGATATGTGTTGGGTCATTGTCCTGTTGAAAGCAAATGATAGTCCCTCTAAGCGCAAACCAGATGGGATGGCATATCGCTGCAGAATGCTGTTGTAGCCATACTGGTTAAGTATGCCTTGAATTCTAAATAAATCACAGTGTCACCAGCAAAGCACCCCCACACCATCACACCTCCTCCTCCATGTTTCACGGTGGGAACCACACATGCGGAGATCATCCTTTCACCTACTCCGCGTCTCACAAAGACACGGGAATTGGAACCAAAAATCTGAAATCTGAACTTATCAGACCAAAGGACAGATTTCCAACGGTAGGTGTGTTTAAAGTCTATTGCTCGTGCTTCTTGGCCCAAGCAAGTCTCTTCTTATTATTAGTGTCCTTTAGTAGTGGTTTCTTTGTAGCAATTCGACCATGAAGGCCTGATTCATACGGTCTCCTCTGAACAGTTGATGTTGAGATGTGTTTGTTACTTTAACTCTGTGAAGCATTTATTTGGTCTGCAAATTCTGAGGCTGGTAACTCTAAGGAACTTATCCTCTGCAGCAGAGGTGACTCTGGGTCTTCCTGTCCTATGGCAGTCCTCATGAGAGCCAGTTTCATCATAGCGCTTGATGGTTTTTGCGACTGCACTTGAAGAAACTCTCAAAGTTCTAGAAATTTTCTGGATTGACTGACCTTCATGTCTTAAAGTAATGATGGACTGTTGTTTCTCTTTGCTTTAATGAGCTGTTCTTGCCATAATATGGACTTGGTCTTTTACCAAATAGGGCTATCTTCTGTATACCACCAGTCAAAAGTTTGGACACACCTACTCAATGCCAAGAGTGTGCAAACTGTCATCAAGGCAAAGGGTGGCTACTTTGAAGAATTTAAAATCTAAAATATATTTTCATTTGTTTTACACTTTTTTGGTTACTACGTGATTCCATATGTGTTATTTCATAGTTTTGATGTCTTCACTATTATTTTACAATGTAGAAAATCATAAAAAAATTAAGAAAAACCCTGGAATGAGTAGGTGTGTATTTTTTTATATTTAGCTCAACATTAAATTACTTCAGATAGAGAAGCTTGCTATTGAGCGGGCAAGCATTTTACATAAATTGGATGGACGAGTGTAGAGCGCGAGATGCAATGGAAATATTGCAGGTGGGGAGAGATAGAGAGAGGGTGGAGCCAAGCAGGTGGGTGGAGCCATTGCATCTCACGTTCTATGAGTAGGTGTGTTTACATTTTGACAGGTACTGTACATGTAATGTAGGTAGGTACGGGTGAAATGCAGAAAGTCAGGGTAGCCATTTGATTAACTCTTCAGCAGTCTTATGGCTTTGGTGTAGAAGCTTTTCAGGAGCCTTTTGGTCCCAGACCTGGTGCTCCGGTACCGCTTGCCGTGCAGTAACAGAGAGAACAGACGGTACTTGGGTGATTGGAGTCTTTGACTATTTGTAGGGCCTTCCTCTGACACCGCCTGATATAGAGGTCCTGGATGACAGAGAGCTCTGATGTACTGGGCCGTACGCACTACCCTTTGTAACGCCTTGCAATCAGATGCTGAGCAGTTGCCATACAAGGTGTGATGCAGCCAGATGCTCTCAATGGTGCAGCTGTATATCTTTTTGCGGATCTGAGTGCCAATGAGGGCCAATGACAAATATTTTAAGACTCCTGAGTGGGAAGAGGCATTTACCGTGCCCTCTTCACGACTGTGTTGGTGTGTTTGGACCATAAGTCCTTAGTGATGTGGACACCGAGGAACTTGAAGCTCTCGACCTTCTCCACTACAGCCCTGTCGATGTGAATGGGGGCGTGCTCGGCCCTCCGTTTCCTGTAGTCCACGATCAGCTCCTTTGTCTTGCTGACGTTGAGTGAGAGGTTGTTATCCTGGCACCATACTGGCAAGTCTCTGACCTCCTCCCTGTAGGCTGTCTCATCGTCGTCGGTGATCAGATCTACCACCGTCGTGTCGTCAGCAAACTTAATGATGGTGTTGGAGACGTGTGTGGCCATGCAGTCGTGGGTGAACAGGGAGTACAGGAGGAGGCTAGGCATGCACCTCTGAGGGACTCCCGTATTGAGGGTCAGCGTGGCAGTTGTGTTGTTGCCTACCTTCACCACGGTCCATCAGAAAGTCCAGTATCCAATTGCAGAGGGAGGTGTTTAATCAGTGAGCAAATTATTGATTTGCTCACTGAGGTAATGGTGCCCCAGTAAGAAAGAGTACAGATGGGGCTCGTCCATCACCATGGATTGATGATGAACTGGGAAATATGGCAAAAGTCTTAGCAGCCAAATCTAAACTAGAAATTGATGAACAGAATTATAGAACACTACGTAATTATGCAGTTAAATTAAATCGCAAGAAAAAAACGTTATTTTACTTCTTTTTTTTATGATTCTAAAAAAGTATGAAATACAGTTACGGGCTTACTTGGTGCATTTATTTCGTCATGCCAATCTAGTGTGGAGGTTGACGAGAAAACAATAACAAAACCAGTTGATATTGCCAATCATTTTGCAGATTTTTTGACAAAGAAAATGTATTTACTGAGTGATAATGTAAACACCCATTCTTCCAAACAAGCTATTGTCCAATGGATTGATAATCATATTATGAGCAAAAAAAACGGCCTATTTTAGACTACAATTGGTGTCAGTGGAGGAGGTGTTAAACCTATTAAAGTCATTACCCGATGGTAAATCTACAGGTTATCATCTTATGGAAAACATTTTACTGCTCCCCAGATTGCAGCTCCACTGAAATACATATTTAATTGGTCACTGAAAAAGGGGATGTTTGCAAATGTATGGAAGCATGTTAAGATATGTCCTATCCCGAAAGACAGCGAAGAACCCATTACTCCTGCCAATAGTCAACAAATTAGTCTACTCTCTTCACTCAGTAAGATATTGGAGGGTATTGTGAATAGACAAATATGGGAGTACATGGAAAATAATGATCTGATTACAGCCAATCAGCATGCTTATTGCAAAAACCATTCCACTACCACTGCATTGGTTGACATGACTGATCAGTGGCTCAATGCTATGGATAATGGCAGGTTTGTAGGTGTACTATTTTTAGATTTTAGTGCAGCATTTGATTTAGTGGATCATTAAATATTTTTGACAAAATGATTGCATTATAGTTTTAAGGAGGTAGCATTGAATTGGGTACAGTCATATCTAACTGACAGGAAACAGTCCACCTATATCAATGGTTCATTTTCTTCCCCTCATGCTTTAAACTGTGGAATACCACAGGGCAGCTGCCTTGGTCCACTTCTTTACTTAATATATACCAACAACCTTCCTTATGCCTTATCTGAAACTCAAACCATTACATTTTCAGATGATAATACAATTTATACAGCAAGACAATAAAATAAAATAAAATCTAATTGTATTAGGCACGTGCCGAATACAACAGGTGTAGACCTTACATTGAATTCCTTACTTACGAGCCCCTAACCAACAATGCAGTTAAAAAAAATACGGATAAGAATAAGAAATAAAAGTAACAAGTAATTAAAGAGCAGCAGTAAAATAACACTTGTAAGACTATATACAGGGGGATACCAGTACAAGGTCAATGTGCGGGTCACCAGTTAGTTGAGGTAATATATACATGTAGGTAGAGTTATTAAAGTGACTATGCATAGGAGATAACAGAGAGTAGCGGCGGTGAATAAGGGGGGGCGTGGCAATGCAAATAGTTTGGGTAGCCATTTGAATAGGTGTTCAGGAGTTTTATGGCTTGGGGGTAGAAGCTGTTTAGAAGCTTCTTGGACCTAGACTTGGTGTTCCGGTACCGCTTGCCGTGCGGTAGCAACGAGAACAGTCTATGACTAGGGTGGCTGAAATCTTTGACAATTTTTAGGGCCTTCCTCTGACACCGCCTGGTATAGAGGTCCTGGATGGCAGGAAGCTTGGCCCTGGTGATGTACTGGGCCGGTCGCACTACCCTCTGTAGTGCCTTGCGGTCGGAGGCCGAGTAGTTGCCGTACCAGGCAGTGATGCAACCAGTCAGGATGCTCTCGATGGTGCAGCTGTAGAACCTTTTGAGGATCTGAAGACCCATGTCAAATCTTTTCAGTCTCCCGAGGTGGAATAGGTGTTGTCGTGCCCTCTTCACGACTGTCTTGGTGTGCTTGGACCATGTTAGTTTGTTGATGATGTGAACACCAAGGAACTTGAAGCTCTCAACCTGCTCCACTGCAGCCCTGTCGATGAGAATGGGGGCGTGCTCGGTCCTCTTTTTCCAATCGGTTCTACAGGTACAGCAAGCTGTACAAGTAGATTTGGAAAATATCAGGGAGTGGGTTTGCCGGAACAAACTTGTTTTAAACACTAAGAAAAGTTATTTTGGTCTGTTCCACTAGGAAAAGGCCAACACAGCATGGGATACAATTAAGTATGGGGGAGTAGAAATTTAGGAAGTGGCAGAAACCAAACTACTAGGAGTGCAGCTAGACAACTGCTTATCATGGTCATCTCAAATAACTAATCTAGGGACAAAAAATATTAAAACTGCATGCATGATCAGAAGGATAGCTAAATATTTACCGGGAAAGATTCTTCAGTAAATGCTTGGGAGTCAGGTGATCTACTGTTCTGTGGTCTGGGGAAATGCATCCACAAGTTAAATTTGGAGGCTGCAGATTGAACAGAACAAAGCAGCAAGGATTGCTTTAAGGTGGAGATATGGTTATTTGGTTGTAGTCATGCTCAATGCTCTTGGTTATTTGGTTGTAGTCATGCTCAATGCTCTTGGTTATTTGGTTGTAGTCATGCTCAATGCTCTTGGTTATTTGGTTGTAGTCATGCTCAATGCTCTTGGTTATTTGGTTGTAGTCATGCTCAATGCTCTTGGTTATTTGGTTGTAGTCATGCTCAATGCTCTTGGTTATTTGGTTGTAGTCATGCTCAATGCTCTTGGTTGGTCATCAGTCAACAAGATCATTGAAAAAAAAACATACTTATGTTATTTCATAATATACACCATTTAAAACGGCCAAACTCTATTCACAACAGTATTCAGTTGGAAACAGACAGACATTCAGTAAATACTAGGAACAGATTGTCCACCATCTATCTATATGTTATTTAGACAGAAAAGAGAAATAGGCAAAATAACATTTCGATTTAGAGCAATAAAGAAATTGAATCATTTATCTGAGCAAACAAGAAACTTTTCAATATATAAATTCAAACAATACTTTAAAACCATTTAAATATAATACATAGGAAAGCTGTGCTGGACTCTGGTAGATGAAGAATCAATCTTTTTAGACTGTTAGAGTATTTATCTGGTCAATATGTCAGGGTATTATGTCTGTTTGTAACAGTGTGTTATATGTGAAAATATGATCATATTATAAATTGTATTTTAATGTTTAAGGACTCTTGGAAGATCAGTCCAAATGAGGACTAAAAGAGATCCTAATGAAATAAAATAAAATCCCAGGTTCCTTAGCTTAGTGATGAGCTTTGAGGGCACTATGGTGTTGAACGCTGAGCTGTAGTCAATGAACAGCATTCTCACGTAGGTGTTCCTTTTGTCTTTTGTCATACCCATCTGGACCGTGTCTCTTGGCCAGAGCAGAGCAAAGTATACCTGGGCCTGAGACTGGGACTGGGACTGGGGAAGATTTAGTCTGCTGCTGCAGTAACAGACCTGGCTGGGCTCTGAGCTGAGCATCTTGCAAACAGATTTGTACAGTCAACTTTTCTTTTCCACTGATTGTGCTGTAATCATGGGTGAACAGTGACCACAGAACCCCACTCTACAGTGGAATGAATCACCCTCTGAGACAGAGATGATGATGAAGTTTTAATCATAAAGTACATTTGTTTCCGAGTTTCACAGCTTAAAATCTAGTAAACTTCAGCACACACATCTGTTGGTTGAATCATACTAATTTCCCAATTTGGTTGCACTAAAACCATGTATTTATATGGTAATTATATTAGTTAGTAGGTACTGTGTAACCACACTGAAAAAATATATACAATGCAACATGCCTCAATTTTGAAGATTTTACTGAGTTACAGTTCATATAAGGAAATCAATCAATTGAAATAAATCTATGGATTTCACATAACTGGGAATACACAGGGTGTCGCGCCCTGACCTTAGAGAGCCTTTCTATTTCTCTATTTGGTTAGGTCAGGGTGTGATTTTGGTGGGCAATCTAGTTTTCCTATTTCTTTGTTTGGCCTGGTATGGTTCCCAATCAGAGGCAGCTGTCTATCGTTGTCGCTGATTGGGGATGATACTTAAGCATACTTTTTTCCCCACCTTAGGTTGTGGGATCTTGATTTTGTTAGTTGCTGTATAGCCTGCAGAACTTTACGTTCGTTTTTGTATTTTGTTGGGTTTTGGTATTCATTTTAAATAAAAGTAAGATGTTCGCTTACCACGCTGCACCTTGGTCTCATTCCAACAACGGACGTAACACAGGGCCAGCCCGCTCATTTGGCAGATTTAGGCGGCTGCCTGTGGCGGAAGATTGACGAGGGTAGCATTTTCTGAACTAAATTGACCAAGATGCACCTCAAACAACACATTAAATCTCACATAATTCTGCCCAAAAACAATGTCAATTTCTCTTAAACAGTGGCATATGGGCTTTTAAGGTGAGCGCTGATGTCGCCCTGTGATAAGCAGCTCCCACTTTGTCAAAGGCAATGCTGCAAAATATTTTGATTGTTTATTCCCAGCGCGCCTCTCTGTTGGAGAGAAGCATCGCTGCGGCACTCTACCAAAATTCCGTCCCCAAAATAATCTAACATAAATCATGTAGCAGATATAGCCAGGGTAAAAGATAACCCATTCACAATAATTAAAACAAAATGTCAAGAAAACTCTAGGCTATTACACCACTTTTTATTATTACCGAATGTCAGCGGCAAATCAGCGAATGTACACGATAGGCTAGACCCCAGTAAACACGGACCGACACCGACGTCTACTGGATGTCTTTTTTTCCCCCTCTGTCCGGACTGGATGTCTTTTTTTGGTGCAATCCGGACTGGCCTTGCATTCCATGTCCATGGACGTTGGTTTTTAGTCTGGTCGTCTATGTTTGGTTCAGATTTTGTCTGGTGTAGACCGGCATTGATTTGGCCCAAACATAGACGTCAATGTTTTGTTCAGATTTGGTCTGGTCTGGACCGGCCTTGATTTGGTCCAAATATAGACGTCTCTAAATTACGCCTTTTCAACTTTTATTCAGAACCAAAAATTACTTTCATTTCAACGCCCGGAAAATGCATATTTTCAATGTCCGGAAAATACGTATTTTCACCTTTCATTCAGAACGTAAATTGAACCTAACTTCAATGTCTGGAAAATACGTATTTTAGATGTCTTTTCAATGTCATTTTGTTTACTGGGACTGTTCTAGTTTGTATGGGAAGGCAATTTTTTTGGGCTTGCCTAGGGCGGCAGAATGGCCAAGTCCGGCCCTGGGAATGCGTGGTATGCAGTTGGACTGTCAAATTCTCTAAAACGACGTTGGAGGCAGCTTATGGTAGAGACATTAACATTCAAGTCTCTGGCAACAGCTCTGGTGAACATTCCTGCAGTCAGCATGCCAATTGCACGCTCTCGCAAAACTTGAGACATCTGTGTCATTGTGTTGTGTGACAAAAATGGTTCGGCAGGTAGCCTAGTGGTTAGAGCGTTGGAGAGTAACTGAAAGGTTGCAAGATCGGATCCCCAAGCAGACAAGGTAAAAATCTGTTATTCTGCCCCTGAACAAGGCAGTTAACCCATGGGTTAAAATTTCAATTTTCATTGTTAAGTTAAATGAAGGTAAAAAAAATAAAAAATACAACATTTTAGAGTGGCCTTTTATTGTCCACAGCACAAGTTACACAAGTGTAATGATCATGCTGTTTAATCAGCTTCTTAATATGCCACACCTATCAGGTGGATGGATTATCTTGACAAAGGAGAATTGCTTACTAGCAGGGATGTAAACAAATGTGTGCACAACATTTTAGAGAAATAAGCTTTTTGTGCGTATGGAAAATTTTATTTCAGCTCATGAAACATGGGACCAACACTTAACATGTTGCGTATTTTTTTGTTCAGTGTATGTTGTACAGTAGGTATACATTGTTACATAGTTTGTAGTGTGCTATGAAATAGTTGCTACTACTGTTATACCTATTTGTCCACCATTGAGAAGATATGAGAATTACCAACCACACAGAGTCAGACGGGACAATGTTGATAATGCCCTGACAGCATGTCATTACAGTTTGACTGGGTTTACTAATGGAGAGGAATGTTTTCCATGAAGACATAGCCTCCGTTCCACAGTTATGTCACTGGCACTGATATTCAGACAGCCATGAAGAGAGATAGTGCAATGCCAATGAGGCTCCACTGACTTCTGTATTTACAGAACTTTTTGCTTCCCAATATGTTACATTACAGTACCATATAATACAGTGCCCTCCAGTGGCGATTGAGGCAGCACCATAAGCAGCAGAAGAGGATAATTACATCCACATATTATTCATAGCATGCAAAATTCTGTAAATATGTTCATTCAGAGGAAGGGCCAGAAAGAAGAACAGCTTCATTATCCATTCCACATCAAATAGAAACCTACAGTCCAAGTATGTGATTTTGGAATATTCGAATGGGACATAATGTGGTAACACTGAGATAAGCCCAGATCTCCTTGACCATGAGTGTGATGATGTCGCTACAGTTCCTCTTCTTGAGGTTTGTGTGTGTGTACGTGTATGTGTTTGTGTGTCCTGGGCCTCCCGAGTGGCGCAGCAGTCTAAGGAACTGCATCACAGTGCTTGAGGCGTCACTACAGACCCGGGTTCAATCCCAGGCTGTGTCACAACTGGCTATGACCGGGAGACCAATGAGGCAGAGCATAATTGGTCCAGCGTCGTCCTGGTTAGGGGAGGGTTTGGCTGGCGCCTGAGAGCTGACTTTGGTCGCCAACTGGATGGTGATTCCTCTGACACATTGGTGTGGCTGGCTTCCGGGTTAAGCAAGCAACGTGTCAAGAAGCAGTGCGGCTTGGCAGGGTTGTGTTTCAGAGTACGCATGGCTCTCGACCTTTGCCTCGCCCGAGTCCGTAGGGGAGTTTAGCGATGGGACAAGACTAACTACCAATTGGATATCATGAAATTGGGGGAAAACTACCCCAAACCTTTTTTGTAGATAGAACAGTGGAGGCTTTCTTCTGCACAGGACACCGTCATCTCCCCTCCGCCACACACACATACACAGCCTGTCTGCCAGACGTTAGCTCAGCTGTGCCCCCTGCTAGTGATGCTGTCTGGCAGACCCACTTCCTGGTACACATGTCTGGACCGGGATCTCTGTCTTTCTGTCTCTGTCTCTCTCTCTCTGTCTCTCGCTCTCTCATCATTCTGTTTCAATTGCAGAAAGTTGGTGTTGATTTAGAGCCGTTGTTTGATTGCCATATTGTTCTATGAATTTCAACATTTACATTACATTTACAATTGAGTAATTTAGTAGACGCTCTCATCCAGAGCACCTTACATATGTCTGCAATAGGAGTGGTAGGAATTGTAAGGCCTCATATTGGGCCCTCAGGGGTCAACATAATCGAGTTTATTCACTTTCCTTTGCTTCTTCGTACATCTCCAAGCCCGGGTCAGGAGAGCCCCAGAGGAGGAGGAGGGCAAAGGGAAGAAAAAAAAGGGCAAGAAGGACAAGAAGAACAAGGAGTCTAAAGCAGACAAAAAGCTGAAGGACAAGGGAGGCCGCCGCGGCAAAGCACCAACAATTCCTCCACCGACCACTACCACACTACCACCGACCACTACCACAGAGGTGTACACAGAGCCAGGTAATTTAGTTACACACCACTCTAGTTAAAGGTCCAATGCAGCTGTTTTTATCTCAGTATCAAATCATTTCTGGGTAACAATTAAGTAGCTTACTGTGATTATTTTCAATTAAAATTGTAAAAAAATAAACAAAAAACAGCTTCTTAGTAAAGAGCAATTTCTCAAGCAAGAATTTTGCTAGGACTGCCTGGGAGTGTTCTGAGTGGAGAGGGGAAAACTGACGATTAGCTGTTATTGGCAGAGAGGTTTGGAACTCTTATTGGTTTATTAACTCATTTGCAGCCTGGTGATGTCACCATGGAAGGCCAAAACTCCATCCCACCTAAACAGGCTAAAATTTCAGGCAATCTTTCCAAACAGCTCTAACGCTAAAGGGTATTATCGTAATTTTCACAATTTCACAGTATTATTCCAACTTCATAGTGTGTAAATACTGTATATATGAAATACATGAAATCACGTTTTTGACCTCACTGGTTCTTTAAGACAGACTAGAATTGGTAAATTAGATATACAATTATTTGTATTGTGTGAGTGCTAAGTTGTTTGTATGACTGTGCTCTCTGTTCCCTCTGAAGCGCCCACAGAACCTGACCCCTACCCAGACTTCCCCTATTTAGACAGCGGTGAGTGCAGATGTTTTCACATCAGTTCTCTGAAGCTGGTGCCTCAGTGTTCTAATACCAATCAAAATGTTGATCTTATTTGTACCATTGAAAAGTATATGGATTTTCTCCACAATAATAATTTTACATCTACTGTCCTGTGTCCCTCTGACAGAGGATGACTACTGGAACCCTGATGATGATAAGCCAGCCACCCCAGAGACTGACTCAGAGGATGAGTACTGGAACCCTGATGATGATAAGCCAGCCACCCCAGAGACTGACTCAGAGGATGAGTACTGGAACCCTGATGATGATAAGCCAGCCACCCCAGAGACTGACTCAGAGGATGAGTACTGGAACCCTGATGATGATAAGCCAGCCACCCCAGAGACTGACTCAGAGGATGAGTACCGGAACCCTGATGATGATAAGCCAGCCACCCCAGAGACTGACTCAGAGGATGAGTACTGGAACCCTGATGATGATAAGCCAGCCACCCCAGAGACTGACTCAGAGGATGAGTACCGGAACCCTGATGATGATAAGCCAGCCACCCCAGAGACTGACTCAGAGGATGAGTACCGGAACCCTGATGATGATAAGCCAGCCACCCCAGAGACTGACTCAGAGGACGACTACTGGAAGGGAGAGGAAGAGGAGCCTGCAGGCCCAGTGGTCGACCCAGAAGATGACTATTGGAAGGGAGAGGACCCGACGGCCATACCCCCCCCTCTTGTGGTGGATGGAGAGGTGGATACGGGAGATGAAGACTACTGGGAAGCCAAATGTATGTTTAAACCTCAGTTTCCTAAAATGACTGACTGAATGACTGACAATGGATGGATGAATGGGATAAAGGAACCAACAACTGTAAAATGTAATTTTGAAATAACTTGAATAGTAATTTCCAAGTAGTTAGTAAAGTATTTTACATACTATCTATTCATTTATAAGTTTATAACAGCACATACTGAACAATTTGGACTTGTACATTTCTTCTCCAGCTCCTCTCTATATCAAACCACCTGGAGTCTTTAACCCAGGGTTTCCCAAACTCGGTCCCAAGGTGAGCACGTTTTGGTTTTTGCCCCAGCACTACACAGCTAATTAAAATAATAAACTAATCATCCAGCTTTGATCATTTGAATCAGCTGTGTAGTATTAGGGCAAAAACCAAAACTTCCGCCCCTTGGAGTCCAGAGTACCGAGTTTGAGAAATGCTGCTTTAACCAATGAGTTTTAATCAGATGATGGGAAGATCATCTCATATGAAGGTCTGTCAGTGACATTCATAGCTAAGTTCAGCTCATCTGTACTTTGTGTGATAGTTACAACAGGTTTTCATTACGTTACTGTGTCCATATTTCCACTACTGTTTTACTCTACCATTGCTCCATATTTCCACTCCTACCGTATCTTACTCTCCAGTACCCCTCTATTTCTCTCACCATATCACTCCATCTCTCTCCGTTCTCATCCTCTCATTTCTCTTCTTGCGCTCTACTCGTACTTCTTCATCCGTCTCCTTCCTTCCTGACTCTCATCTTCCTCTTCTATCTCACTCTCTTCAATCTTGCTCTCCTTTCTTTCTCTCTTCTCTTTTTCATTCTCTCACGCTTGCACTCTCTCTCGCTCTCATTCTCTCAATATCTCGCTCTCCCAATCTCTTACTCTCTCATTCACTATCGCACTCTCTCATTATCTCATTTTCTACCTCTCTCACTCGCTCTGTTCTCCAATAACAGATGAGGTGCCCGAGAATCTTCCTTTCCCTGACGGTAAAGAGGTCGTCCCCACAGAGAAAAATGACTTAAGCTACGCTGTCACAGGTAACTTACATAATTAAATCAATCAATGAATCAATCAATACGTACTGTAAATGTATCTCAGTCAGTCAGTCATTCACTGCTTAGAGAGCCACAGTGTATGCTGGTGTTCCTCCTTTCTAAGAATGAAAGACAACCCCTGTTTTAGTGTGGGATACGATGACCCGTCCTCTAACTCCAGGGAATCACATCAGGCTAGCTAGATCATAGCTCTGTTTTTAAATGTGAGTGAGTGGGTGAGAGTTTAGTTCCACACATTCAAAGGCTTTTCATGGTTTTGTTTTTGTTCGAGAAGCCTTTCACAAGATGGCTGCTCTGTTATATTCCTTGTAAATGTAAATTAAACCTTTAACTAGGCAAATAACAGGCAGTGAGTTACACTAGCTTTACGTTGGTCCAAACAGAGAGCGTCTGCTGTGGCTGCAGAAATTTGACAATCACTGACTGTATTGGAAGATTACTGTATTATCAAGGCCTTTAGTTAAATAGCTGTAGCTGCAGAGAGCTTTGGAAAGCACACATAAAACCAAAGAGAGTCTCTGTCATGTTGTTTAGTAAAAAAGAGAGCAGCACTACCAGACAGGTTTCTGCTTGAGCCAACTTGTGGTTTTCCCAGGGCAGTTATGTCCCACAATTCAACGTCTAGTTTTGATTTACATTTGAATGAGTTGTCAACTAACGTTAATTCAACGTGAAATCAATAAAACCATGTCATAGGATTTATAGTAGGTTAAAAGTTGGGTGAAAAAAAGACAAACATTCTCAAAATTCCTTGTTGATGACTTTTTGCAAATTCAATCATTTTTACACGTTGATTCAACGTCATCACATATAATTGTTTTGTTGAAATGATGTGGAAACAACATTGATTCAACCGGTTTGTGCCCAGTGGGGTAGTACTGTTGAATCAATGCAGAAACAATGTGTTACCCAGGCTACAGTATACTAAGACTGTCCTAACGTTGTGTTTTCTCCCTCTGATACAGAATACTAAGACTGTCCTAACGTTGTGTTTTCTCCCTCTGATACAGAATACTAAGACTGTCCTAACGTTGTGTTTTCTCCCTCTGATACAGAATACTAAGACTGTTCTAACGTTGTGTTTTCTCCCTCTGATACAGAATACTAAGACTGTCCTAACGTTGTGTTTTCTCCCTCTGATACAGAATACTAAGACTGTCCTAATGTTGTGTTTTCTCCCTCTGATACAGAATACTAAGACTGTCCTAACGTTGTGTTTTCTCCCTCTGATACAGAATACTAAGACTGTTCTAACGTTGTGTTTTCTCCCTCTGATACAGAATACTAAGACTGTCCTAACGTTGTGTTTTCTCCCTCTGATACAGTATACTAAGACTGTCCTAACGTTGTGTTTTCTCCCTCTGATACAGAATACTAAGACTGTCCTAACGTTGTGTTTTCTCCCTCTGATACAGAATACTAAGACTGTCCTAACGTTGTGTTTTCTCCCTCTGATACAGAATACTAAGACTGTCCTAACGTTGTGTTTTCTCCCTCTGATACAGAATACTAAGACTGTCCTAACGTTGTGTTTTCTCCCTCTGATACAGAATACTAAGACTGTCCTAACGTTGTGTTTTCTCCCTCTGATACAGAATACTAAGACTGTCCTAACGTTGTGTTTTCTCCCTCTGATACAGAATACTAAGACTGTTCTAACGTTGTGTTTTCTCCCTCTGATACAGAATACTAAGACTGTCCTAACGTTGTGTTTTCTCCCTCTGATACAGAATACTAAGACTGTCCTAACGTTGTGTTTTCTCCCTCTGATACAGAATACTAAGACTGTCCTAACGTTGTGTTTTCTCCCTCTGATACAGAATACTAAGACTGTTCTAACGTTGTGTTTTCTCCCTCTGATACAGAATACTAAGACTGTCCTAACGTTGTGTTTTCTCCCTCTGATACAGAATACTAAGACTGTCCTAACGTTGTGTTTTCTCCCTCTGATACAGAATACTAAGACTGTCCTAACGTTGTGTTTTCTCCCTCTGATACAGTATACTAAGACTGTTCTAACGTTGTGTTTTCTCCCTCTGATACAGAATACTAAGACTGTTCTAACGTTGTGTTTTCTCCCTCTGATACAGAATACTAAGACTGTCCTAACGTTGTGTTTTCTCCCTCTGATACAGAATACTAAGACTGTTCTAACGTTGTGTTTTCTCCCTCTGATACAGAATACTAAGACTGTCCTAACGTTGTGTTTTCTCCCTCTGATACAGAATACTAAGACTGTTCTAACGTTGTGTTTTCTCCCTCTGATACAGAGGATTCTATTACACCACCACCTACCTATGAAAGCCCATGGTACGAGGAGTATGACTACGGATATAGTGGTGGAGAGAGTATGTACACACACACACACACACACACACACACACACACACACACACACACACACACACACACACACACACACACACACACACACACACACACACACACACACAGTCTGGAATAAAGGTCAATATGACATGTACGCACACGAAATGAACTGTAACAACCCATGGCCAAATCTCCAATTGAAATCTGTTTTTCATTTCATTGGGACCCTGCAGTAAATGAAAGATTAGATAGACACAATAAAGAATTGGACCGCTACCACAGAGTCAAAGTAATGGAATTGATCCTTTCTTCAAACACTGTTATGTTTATGGTTATGTGGCAAACATGAAGAAAGGGAAGAGGGGAAAAAGTTGAAGAATGCTTTGTTCACACCTGTTGTGATGGATTATCTGTCAGATAGAATAGGGAATCATGACAGCTGTTGTTATTCTATCTGCAACGTTTTGAATGTTTCACATCTGAATATACACCACAGTATTTACTCTAACCTGTAATAGGGAGGTGGGGAAAATGGATTCACCCATTCAAGTTTTTCACTCCTTTGTTTACTACAGCAAAAAAACAGGAGGAGGAGGAGGAGAGGGAGAGACAAAGGAAAGAAAAGGAGAGAGAGGATAGAGGTATGATCTTTGATCTGTCTGTCTGTCTGTCTTCCATTATGTTCTGAATGACTGTGATCTATCTATACTTCCCATCATACAGTAATATTTGACATTACATTTACTTTTTGGTAATTTAGCCGTAAGACTAAATATTTTTGGTAATTCTTATGCAGAGCGGCTAACAATCAGTGCATTCAATTAAGGGAGGTAAAACAAGCACACATTGCAACAAGTAAAACGTAGTAACACTGCAATGCCAAACGTTGCCCTGTCAAAGCTCCCAGACAATCAGATGAACATATGCCCCACAGATAGAACATGTCATGTTACTCACAGATTCATGTACAGGAGGTTTATCAGTCACATGTGGTTCATGGTTCCAATAAAAGCCAAAAGAACGAAAACACAGATGTTAGTCTCTACCTGGGCTTCACTTGCTAAGACTTGCAGACGAGGGACAAAAGTTAATTCTCTCCAGAACAGGACAAATCTCAACTGTAGAAATGTGTTGTGAAGGAAGGATGGTAGGGAAGAAAAGCCTGGGGTATAGTGGTTGGTAACCTGTACTGTTTGAATTATTTATGAGCTGGAGTGGAGCAGAGAAAGAGGGAGGGATGGCCCAGCCAAGAGAGGTTACAGTACTAACAGAAAGATGAATGAAAAGAGAGAAAAAAACAAGATAAGGGATAGAAACAGAGGAGCATAGAGTCCCGGTTAGAGAAGGAAGGCAGAGATGGAGATCTAACCAACAGCTGTTGCCACATGTTCCGGTCTCTTTCTGTACCTCGTGCACTGTGACCAGGTTAGAACCACAGGAACTGTATAATCATAATATGGAACATTTGTCTATGTGGGATAGCCAGGGTGTGGGATTAACCAATAAAGGGATGACAGATATACTGCGTTTTCAGTTTGGGAGAGCCAGGGTGTGGGATTAACCAGTAAAGGGATGACAGATAATCTTTATTGATCATTGAGGTTAAAAGTGTCTGTGATTAAAATCACTCAACTGAAACAGTCATAAAACGGGTTTGTACAGTGTGTCTGTTTGTCTGTCTGCCACTTTAAGGAGTATGCTGCAGCCTGTCTTTAGATTTACTGAATACAATAAAATTCATGTGAATTTAATCAGCACATTCCTGGATTTGGAGAGATAGAAACGAACCCAGAGGCATGTGGGTCCTCTGAGGCATTACTGCATTTGCCCACACACAAACACACACACACACACACACACACACACACACACACACACACACACACACACACACACACACACACACACACACACACACACACACACACACACACACACACACACACACGTTTTCATTTGAGTTATTTAGCAGACGCTCTTATCCAGAGAGACTTACAGGAGCAATTAGGGATATGTGCCTTGCTCAAGGGCACATGGGCAGATTTTTCACCTAACTGAAAGGTTGCTTCTTCGGCTCGGGGATTCGAAGAAGCAACCTTTAAATTACTGGCCCAACACTCTTAACGAGCTCACGCACACACACAATCAATTACTGGAATGGTAGTTAGTGATTGACTCTGGGTGCTCTTTAACAGAGAGAGCTCAGCAGAGGAGGGAGGAGGAAGATAGGGAAAAAGCCAAGAAGAGACCACCCGTATTCAAAGAGCCCAAAAGTAAGTCAACTACAACCATCCAATTACAAAAATACCTTTATCATCTCCATGTCATCTTCATATTCACAATTTTTGTAATCTGACTAGTATAATACTTCAATTTATTTGAGATAATCGGTTTCCACAAACCATTAGCATACCTTATGTTTTCCAGTGTGGTTATGAATGTTTGTAAAGTGTGTGTGACTGAGATGTTTTCCCCTGGTGGCAGAGTGTCCTCCACTGGGTATGGAGTCTCACAGGATAGAATCAGAGCAGCTGCTGGCCTCCTCCATGTCTCACCACCGTTACAGCCAGGGCAGGGCACGGCTCAACATGCAGGTAAACCTCATCCTTAACCCATACACACTAACCCCTCACACATTAACCCTGAGGGTAACCCCTCACACATGAACCCTGAGGGTAACCCCTCACACATGAACCCTGAGGGTAACCCCCCACACATGAACCCTGAGGGTAACCCCTCACACATGAACCCTGAGGGTAACCTCTCACACATGAACCCTGAGGGTAACCCCTCACACATGAACCCTGAGGGTAACCCCTCACACATGTAACCTCTCACACATGAACCCTGAGGGTAACCCCTCACACATGAACCCTGAGGGTAACCCCTCACACATGAACCCTGAGGGTAACCCCTCACACATGAACCCTGAGGGTAACCCCTCACACATGAACCCTGAGGGTAACCTCTCACACATGAACCCTGAGGGTAACCCCTCACACATGAACCCTGAGGGTAACCCCTCACACATGTAACCTCTCACACATGAACCCTGAGGGTAACCCCTCACACATGAACCCTGAGGGTAACCCCTCACACATGAACCCTGAGGGTAACCCCTCACACATGAACCCTGGGGGTAACCCCTCACACATGAACCCTGAGGGTAACCTCTCACACATGAACCCTGAGGGTAACCCCTCACACATGAACCCTGAGGGTAACCCCTCACACATGAACCCTGAGGCTAACCTCTCACACATGAACCCTGAGGGTAACCCCTCACACATGAACCCTGAGGGTAACCCCTCACACATGAACCCTGAGGGTAACCCCTCACACATTAACCCTGAGGGTAACCCCTCACACATGAACCCTGAGGGTAACCCCTCACACATGAACCCTGAGGGTAACCCCTCACACATGAACCCTGAGGGTAACCCCTCACATATTAACCCTGAGGGTAACCCCTCACATATGAACCCTGAGGGTAACCCCTCACACATTAACCCTGAGGGTAACCCCTCACACATGAACCCTGAGGGTAACCCCTCACACATGAACCCTGAGGGTAACCCCTCACACATGAACCCTGAGGGTAACCCCTCACACATGAACCCTGAGGGTAACCTCTCACACATGAACCCTGAGGGTAACCCCTCACACATGAACCCTGAGGGTAACCCCTCACACATGAACCCTGAGGGCAACCCCTCACACATGAACCCTGAGGGTAACCCCTCACACATGAACCCTGAGGGTAACCCCTCACACATGAACCCTGAGGGTAACCTCTCACACATGAACCCTGAGGGTAACCCCTCACACATTAACCCTGAGGGTAACCCCTCACACATTAACCCTGAGGGTAACCCCTCACACATGAACCCTGAGGGTAACCTCTCACACATGAACCCTGAGGGTAACCCCTCACATATGAACCCTGAGGGTAACCCCACACATATTAACCCTGAGGGTAACCCCTCACACATGAACCCTGAGGGTAACCCCTCACACATGAACCCTGAGGGTAACCCCTCACACATGAACCCTGAGGGTAACCCCTCACACATGAACCCTGAGGGTAACCCCTCACACATGAACCCTGAGGGTAACCCCTCACACATGAACCCTGAGGGTTACCCCACACACATGAACCCTGAGGGTAACCCCTCACACATGAACCCTGAGGGTAACCCCTCACACATTAACCCTGAGGGTAACCCCTCACACATTAACCCTGAGGGTAACCCCTCACACATTAACCCTGAGGGTAACCCCTCACACATGAACCCTGAGGGTAACCCCTCACACATTAACCCTGAGGGTAACCCCTCACACATTAACCCTGAGGGTAACCTCTCACACATGAACCCTGAGGGTAACCCCTCACACATGAACCCTGAGGGTAACCCCTCACACATGAACCCTGAGGGTAACCTCTCACACATGAACCCTGAGGGTAACCCCTCACACATGAACCCTGAGGGTAACCCCTCACATATTAACCCTGAGGGTAACCCCTCACATATTAACCCTGAGGGTAACCCCTCACACATGAACCCTGGGGGTAACCCCTCACACATGAACCCTGAGGGTAACCCCTCACACATTAACCCTGAGGGTAACCCCTCACACATGAACCCTGGGGGTAACCCCTCACACATTAACCCTGAGGGTAACCCCTCACACATGAACCCTGAGGGTAACCCCTCACACATGAACCCTGGGGGTAACCCCTCACACATGAACCCTGAGGGTAACCCCTCACACATGAACCCTGAGGGTAACCCCTCACACATGAACCCTGGGGGTAACCCCTCACACATTAACCCTGAGGGTAACCCCTCACACATTAACCCTGAGGGTAACCCCTCACACATTAACCCTGAGGGTAACCCCTCACACATTAACCCTGAGGGTAACCCCTCACACATTAACCCTGAGGGTAACCCCTCACACATTAACCCTGAGGGTAACCCCTCACACATGAACCCTGAGGGTAACCCCTCACACATGAACCCTGAGGGTAACCCCTCACACATGAACCCTGAGGGTAACCCCTCACACATGAACCCTGGGGGTAACCCCTCACACATGAACCCTGAGGGTAACCCCTCACACATTAACCCTGAGGGTAACCCCTCACACATTAACCCTGAGGGTAACCCCTCACACATGAACCCTGGGGGTAACCCCTCACACATTAACCCTGAGGGTAACCCCTCACACATTAACCCTGAGGGTAACCCCTCACACATTAACCCTGAGGGTAACCCCTCACACATTAACCCTGAGGGTAACCCCTCACACATGAACCCTGAGGGTAACCTCTCACACATGAACCCTGAGGGTAACCCCTCACATATGAACCCTGAGGGTAACCCCACACATATTAACCCTGAGGGTAACCCCTCACACATGAACCCTGAGGGTAACCCCTCACACATGAACCCTGAGGGTAACCCCTCACACATGAACCCTGAGGGTAACCCCTCACACATGAACCCTGAGGGTAACCCCTCACACATGAACCCTGAGGGTAACCCCTCACACATGAACCCTGAGGGTAACCCCACACACATGAACCCTGAGGGTAACCCCTCACACATGAACCCTGAGGGTAACCCCTCACACATTAACCCTGAGGGTAACCCCTCACACATTAACCCTGAGGGTAACCCCTCACACATTAACCCTGAGGGTAACCCCTCACACATGAACCCTGAGGGTAACCCCTCACACATGAACCCTGAGGGTAACCCCTCACATATTAACCCTGAGGGTAACCCCTCACATATGAACCCTGAGGGTAACCCCTCACACATTAACCCTGAGGGTAACCCCTCACACATGAACCCTGAGGGTAACCCCTCACACATGAACCCTGAGGGTAACCCCTCACACATGAACCCTGAGGGTAACCCCTCACACATGAACCCTGAGGGTAACCTCTCACACATGAACCCTGAGGGTAACCCCTCACACATGAACCCTGAGGGTAACCCCTCACACATGAACCCTGAGGGCAACCCCTCACACATGAACCCTGAGGGTAACCCCTCACACATGAACCCTGAGGGTAACCCCTCACACATGAACCCTGAGGGTAACCCCTCACACATGAACCCTGAGGGTAACCTCTCACACATGAACCCTGAGGGTAACCCCTCACACATTAACCCTGAGGGTAACCCCTCACACATTAACCCTGAGGGTAACCCCTCACACATGAACCCTGAGGGTAACCTCTCACACATGAACCCTGAGGGTAACCCCTCACATATGAACCCTGAGGGTAACCCCACACATATTAACCCTGAGGGTAACCCCTCACACATGAACCCTGAGGGTAACCCCTCACACATGAACCCTGAGGGTAACCCCTCACACATGAACCCTGAGGGTAACCCCTCACACATGAACCCTGAGGGTAACCCCTCACACATGAACCCTGAGGGTAACCCCTCACACATGAACCCTGAGGGTTACCCCACACACATGAACCCTGAGGGTAACCCCTCACACATGAACCCTGAGGGTAACCCCTCACACATTAACCCTGAGGGTAACCCCTCACACATTAACCCTGAGGGTAACCCCTCACACATTAACCCTGAGGGTAACCCCTCACACATGAACCCTGAGGGTAACCCCTCACACATTAACCCTGAGGGTAACCCCTCACACATTAACCCTGAGGGTAACCTCTCACACATGAACCCTGAGGGTAACCCCTCACACATGAACCCTGAGGGTAACCCCTCACACATGAACCCTGAGGGTAACCTCTCACACATGAACCCTGAGGGTAACCCCTCACACATGAACCCTGAGGGTAACCCCTCACATATTAACCCTGAGGGTAACCCCTCACATATTAACCCTGAGGGTAACCCCTCACACATGAACCCTGGGGGTAACCCCTCACACATGAACCCTGAGGGTAACCCCTCACACATTAACCCTGAGGGTAACCCCTCACACATGAACCCTGGGGGTAACCCCTCACACATTAACCCTGAGGGTAACCCCTCACACATGAACCCTGAGGGTAACCCCTCACACATGAACCCTGGGGGTAACCCCTCACACATGAACCCTGAGGGTAACCCCTCACACATGAACCCTGAGGGTAACCCCTCACACATGAACCCTGGGGGTAACCCCTCACACATTAACCCTGAGGGTAACCCCTCACACATTAACCCTGAGGGTAACCCCTCACACATTAACCCTGAGGGTAACCCCTCACACATTAACCCTGAGGGTAACCCCTCACACATTAACCCTGAGGGTAACCCCTCACACATTAACCCTGAGGGTAACCCCTCACACATGAACCCTGAGGGTAACCCCTCACACATGAACCCTGAGGGTAACCCCTCACACATGAACCCTGAGGGTAACCCCTCACACATGAACCCTGGGGGTAACCCCTCACACATGAACCCTGAGGGTAACCCCTCACACATTAACCCTGAGGGTAACCCCTCACACATTAACCCTGAGGGTAACCCCTCACACATGAACCCTGGGGGTAACCCCTCACACATTAACCCTGAGGGTAACCCCTCACACATTAACCCTGAGGGTAACCCCTCACACATTAACCCTGAGGGTAACCCCTCACACATTAACCCTGAGGGTAACCCCTCACACATGAACCCTGAGGGTAACCTCTCACACATGAACCCTGAGGGTAACCCCTCACATATGAACCCTGAGGGTAACCCCACACATATTAACCCTGAGGGTAACCCCTCACACATGAACCCTGAGGGTAACCCCTCACACATGAACCCTGAGGGTAACCCCTCACACATGAACCCTGAGGGTAACCCCTCACACATGAACCCTGAGGGTAACCCCTCACACATGAACCCTGAGGGTAACCCCTCACACATGAACCCTGAGGGTAACCCCACACACATGAACCCTGAGGGTAACCCCTCACACATGAACCCTGAGGGTAACCCCTCACACATTAACCCTGAGGGTAACCCCTCACACATTAACCCTGAGGGTAACCCCTCACACATTAACCCTGAGGGTAACCCCTCACACATGAACCCTGAGGGTAACCCCTCACACATTAACCCTGAGGGTAACCCCTCACACATTAACCCTGAGGGTAACCTCTCACACATGAACCCTGAGGGTAACCCCTCACACATGAACCCTGAGGGTAACCCCTCACACATGAACCCTGAGGGTAACCTCTCACACATGAACCCTGAGGGTAACCCCTCACACATGAACCCTGAGGGTAACCCCTCACATATTAACCCTGAGGGTAACCCCTCACATATTAACCCTGAGGGTAACCCCTCACACATGAACCCTGGGGGTAACCCCTCACACATTAACCCTGAGGGTAACCCCTCACACATTAACCCTGAGGGTAACCCCTCACACATGAACCCTGGGGGTAACCCCTCACACATTAACCCTGAGGGTAACCCCTCACACATGAACCCTGAGGGTAACCCCTCACACATGAACCCTGGGGGTAACCCCTCACACATGAACCCTGAGGGTAACCCCTCACACATGAACCCTGAGGGTAACCCCTCACACATGAACCCTGGGGGTAACCCCTCACACATTAACCCTGAGGGTAACCCCTCACACATTAACCCTGAGGGTAACCCCTCACACATTAACCCTGAGGGTAACCCCTCACACATTAACCCTGAGGGTAACCCCTCACACATTAACCCTGAGGGTAACCCCTCACACATTAACCCTGAGGGTAACCCCTCACACATGAACCCTGAGGGTAACCCCTCACACATGAACCCTGAGGGTAACCCCTCACACATGAACCCTGAGGGTAACCCCTCACACATGAACCCTGGGGGTAACCCCTCACACATGAACCCTGAGGGTAACCCCTCACACATTAACCCTGAGGGTAACCCCTCACACATTAACCCTGAGGGTAACCCCTCACACATGAACCCTGGGGGTAACCCCTCACACATTAACCCTGAGGGTAACCCCTCACACATTAACCCTGAGGGCAACCCCTCACACATTAACCCTGAGGGTAACCCCTCACACATTAACCCTGAGGGTAACCCCTCACATATTAACCCTGAGGGTAACCCCTCACACATGAACCCTGAGGGTAACCCCTCACACATGAACCCTGGGGGTAACCCCTCACACATTAACCCTGAGGGTAACCACTCACACATGAACCCTGGGGGTAACCCCTCACACATTAACCCTGAGGGTAACCCCTCACACATGAACCCTGAGGGTAACCCCTCACACATGAACCCTGGGGGTAACCCCTCACACATGAACCCTGAGGGTAACCCCTCACACATTAACCCTGAGGGTAACCCCTCACACATGAACCCTGGGGGTAACCCCTCACACATTAACCCTGAGGGTAACCCCTCACACATTAACCCTGAGGGTAACCCCTCACACATTAACCCTGAGGGTAACCCCTCACATATTAACCCTGAGGGTAACCCCTCACACATGAACCCTGAGGGTAACCCCTCACACATGAACCCTGAGGGTAACCCCTCACACATGAACCCTGGGGGTAACCCCTCACACATGAACCCTGAGGGTAACCCCTCACACATTAACCCTGAGGGTAACCCCTCACACATGAACCCTGGGGGTAACCCCTCACACATTAACCCTGAGGGTAACCCCTCACACATTAACCCTGAGGGTAACCCCTCACACATTAACCCTGAGGGTAACCCCTCACACATGAACCCTGAGGGTAACCCCTCACACATTAACCCTGAGGGTAACCCCTCACACATTAACCCTGAGGGTCTCCTCCTCTAATCTCTAAAACGGTATGGTTTCCAGGCTTCAGAGGATGAGGAGGACATGCGTGGTGGTGCGTGGTGTCCTAACCAAGAAGACAACATTCACTGGTTTGAGATTGACGCTCGCAGAGCAACAGAGTTTACTGGGATCATAACACAAGGGCGAGACTCACGCAATGAGTAAGACACACACACACGTAAGCGCATGTTTTATCTATAGATTTAAATAAAATGGTGACTAAATTTTGTGTTTCAGGAGTGACTTTGTGACATCGTACTATGTGCAATTCAGTAATGACAGCAGAGAATGGACAACCATGAATGACGGTTACTCTGACTGGGTGAGTCTGTTAGCCTCACAGCTACACTGTTTCATATTAGGCTTTTGTCAGCTTTGCTCCCAAACTGCCAAGCAGGGTTCAATCTAATCCTCTCTTCATGGGGCGTACATGTTTACTGTGTCTGGCCATTGAGTCCTATATTTCTCTCTCTCTCCATCTCTCTACCTCATACCTCTGCTCTCTCGCTATCTCTCTCTCCATCTCTTTACCTCCTCTCTCTCCAGTTGTTCTTTGGTAACTCTGATAAGGACACCCCAGTGTTGAATCAGTTAGCTGAGCCTATACTAGCTCGCTACATCAGAGTCATCCCTCAGAGCTGGAACGGCAGTTGCTGTATGAGGCTGGAGGTGCTGGGATGCCCACTGCCTGGTGAGTCACACACACACACACACACACACACACACACACACACACACACACACACACACACACACACACACACACACACACACACACACACACACACACACACACACACACACACACACACACACACACACACACACACACTCATGCTGTGTGTTTGTCTCCTCAGACCCCACCAGTGCCTACCAGAGGTTGCAGAATGAGGTGACTCCAGTCCAGTACCTGGACTTCAGACATCACAACTACTCAGATATGGTCACGGTGAGATGGTGATGAGTACCACCTTCATGAACTGGATTCAGGTCTAATGTTATAAATGACTTCAACACTGTCTTGACACTGATGATTGGTTAAAATCAGATGTGTGTGGCTGTAACAAAGTCCTGCACAGACTGTAGGTCTTCAGACCCAGGGTTGGTGACCTCTGCTTTCCACTGTGTCTCTACTGTAGCTGATGAAGTCTGTGTCTGAGGAGTGTCCCAACATCACCAGTATGTACAGCCTGGGCCGCAGCTCCAATGGACTAGACATCGTGGCCATGGTGATATCAGGCAACCCCACAGAACACGAGATAGGTGGGAAGAAACAAATACTGTGTCTTTCACAGAAAGCTCTGTACTTGTGTCCTCTTCCGCATGGAAAGACTATGACGATCTGTGTTTTTCCCCCTTAGGTGAGCCAGAGTTCCGATACACGGCTGGTCTCCATGGAAATGAGGCGACAGGGCGGGAGATGGTTCTTCTTCTGATGCAGTACCTTTGTAAGGAGTACAGAGATGGCAACCCCAGAGTGCGCCGCCTGGTGGAGGGAATACGTACCCACCTGGTGCCCTCTCTGAATCCTGACGGACAGGAGAAGGCCCTTGTAGCGGTTAGTACTGGGCACTATACATGGTATTACCGTCTGTACCTCCTTTACTCTTCCAGGGTGCAAATGTTTTTTTCTTAAAGAAAAAGAAAGTTAGGTGCCAGACAGTTTCTGATTTAGCCAACTTGCTGTAGGCAAGTATTGTTGCATGCAGGAACAGTCTGGCACCCAACTTTATTTTTCTTAAAAGAAGATATTTTAAACAAGACTAGACACATTCAAGCAAATCCTAAGGCGTTCTGTAAGGACGTTTTGTTGGGTTCTCTCCATAACATTGTGTCCCATTGCCACCTCAGGGTTCAGAGCTGAGTGGTTGGACCACAGGCCACTGGACGGAGGACGGCCATGACATCTTCCACAACTTCCCTGACCTGAACAGTGTTCTTTGGGAGGCAGAGGACAAGGGTATGGTGCCCAAACTGACCCCCAATCACCATGTCAAGATCCCTGCTGACACAGTGAGGGACGACAAGGTGTGTGGAGGGAGAGGGGATGTGGAAGAGGAAGGGGCGGAAGAGAGGGGATGAAGACAGGAGAGGGAGAAAAAGGAAGAAAATAAATGTAGATGTGTGAAGAGCAGAGACATAAGTCCTCTTTCTTTGTCTATCGCCTCAACATGACAGCTGCTGTTTGTTCTTCTTGTCCTGCAGATAGCTGTGGAGACTCAAGCCATCATCTCGTGGATGGAGAGCCACCCGTTTGTACTGGGGGCCAACTTCCAGGGAGGGGAGAGGGTAGTGGCCTACCCCTACGACAACCACCGCCTAACCAAGGCCGCCAGCACCAGTGAGAGAGACAGGGCACACAGCCGCAAGAAGAGACAGTACGAGGCGCTTACTCTCTCTCGCGACCACTCCCACCCTCTCTCTCTCCCTCTTTCTCTCTCTCCCACTCACTCCCATTCTCTCGCTCTCTCCCACTCTCTCTCTTCCTGATTTCTCTCTTTTTGGCAGAGCAATAATGACATGAAACCAAAAAAACTATCAACTAAATCTAAATTATTCTTCTAGGTACGAGGATGAGTATGACAGAGGGGCAGATTGGGATAGAGGCTACGGCCGTGAGGAGCCAGAGGATGATGATAGAAACAGGGGATACCAGGAACCAGAAGAGGACCGGTGGAACAGGGGATACCAGCAGCCGGAAGAGGACCGGCAGAACAGGGGATACCAGGAACCAGAAGAGGACCGGCAGAACAGGGGATACCAGGAACCAGAAGAGGACCGGTGGAACAGGGGACACCAGGAACCAGAAGAGGACCGGCGGAACAGGGGATACCAGGAACCAGAAGAGGACCGGTGGAACAGGGGATACCAGCAGCCGGAAGAGGACCGGTGGAACAGGGGATACCAGCAGCCGGAAGAGGACCGGCAGAACAGGGGATACCAGGAGCTGGAAGAGGAGTGGAGGGGGCATGGCTATGGACACAGGGAAGAGGAAGAGGAGGATGACAGAGGGGGACATCAGGAAGCAGAGCCTGAGGATGAACCCAGGGCCACGGCAGACGCCTCCTTTTTCAGGTGTGTAGCCTGAAGGTAACCACAGGTCAACAATTAGATTATCTTACATATCTGACTGAGTGTGTGTGTGTATGTGTGTATGTGTGTGTGTGTGTGGGGCCATCAGGTGGTTGGCTATCTCCTACGCCTCCACTCACCTGTCCATGACATACACTTCCCACGGCTCCTGTCACGGCGATGACATCACTGGCGGCGTCGGAATCATCAACCGCGCCAAGTGGAAGCCCATCACAGGAAGTGAGTACATAGTCAAACCGACAACATCCCTTTTCATTACATTGTTGTCTGCTGTTCAATAAGGAATTTGTTACGATAGTCAACATTACATTCAGTAGTTCAACAAGGTTAAACCGTGTAATGAAACATGAATCAGTCATCAGAGTAAAGTACCCACTTTTGAGGATAATGCCACTCTCTGATGGCCAATAATTGCTACCTTTGTCTCTCCCTCGTCCATTTCTCCTTCCCATCTCTCCCTCCCCCCTATCCTCCTCCGTCCTCAGGTATGAATGATTTCAGCTACCTGCACACTAACTGTCTGGAGCTGTCAATGTTCCTGGGCTGTGATAAGTTCCCCCATCAGACTGAGCTGGTCATTGAGTGGGAGAAGAACAGAGAGGCCATGCTCACCTTCATGGAGCAGGTAATCACACACACACACAATTTACCAAACACACCTAGTCATGGAGTGGCTGTATAGCGACCGTGACCTTTTGACCCCTGGTTTTCACTTCACCCAGGTACATCGTGGGATCAGGGGCGTGGTGAAAGACGAAGAGGGGAACCCCATCACTAATGCCACAGTGTCTGTAGAGGGGGTCAACCATGATGTCACTACAGGTGGGTACAGTGTCTGGCTACATGTCCAGCCATACCCCATACTGCCTCCTGCATTACTGCTTAACAAATCAGTGTTGCCATGCACCGCCATATTGGCAGATTCATGAAACTTCAGGTGAGCACTATTGGTAACAGCCTGCTGTCCCTTTGCCCCTGAACAAACCAAAAGCACTCCAGGAGCCTGCTATACTCACTGCGTGTGCAGTCTAACGACTCTCCTCCCTCCACAGCTGTAACAGGGGACTACTGGCGCTTGTTGAACCCAGGTGAGTACCGTGTGACGGTGCGGGCAGAAGGCTTCACCCCCCTGACCAAGCTGTGTGTGGTGGGCTACGAGCCAGGGGCAACTACCTGTAGCTTTAACCTGGCCAAGTCCAACTGGGACCGCATCAAACAGGTGGGTATTGCTACACCTACAATTAGGTTACCTATTAGCCCTTTGAGAGCCAATGAAGCGCTATTTAAATGCTATCAATTCATCAACAGATCATGGCCCTGCACGGCAACAAGCCCATCCGCTTGCTCAGCCACGGCGGAACACGACGGAACACCGCCTCCAACGGTAACAGCCGTTTGGTACATAACAATGGCGCTGCTGCCAATGAACCTGAGACGAGTCGCATGCGCCAGCAAAAGCGGAGGCTCAGCCGCCTCCGTCGTCTACGACAACAGAAACTGATGAGATCGACAACGACTTTGCCCCCGACAACCACGCCGGTTCCCACAACAACAAAAGCGGAGCCCACCACTGCCTGGTACGACTCGTGGCTCATAGGAGAGGGGCAAACATCGGCGCCAGAAGGTTTCACAGACTCCATCTTGGATTACAACTACGAGATCGACGATTACTAAGGGTAACACCAAGACCTTGTTCCAATACATCCTTCCGCCCCACTTCCTTAAAATAATCAAGGTAGGGAAGGAAGAAGTTGAACAGGACCAATTTGTCAGTCAAGCCCAGACTGTTAACTAAATTCCTGGACAATAAAGTGACCCCTTGAAAATCTGAATAGACTGGATATGTTTAAGCAATATGGCTCCAATAACTCCGGTAGGATAGATTGACTCTCCCCCTCCTATATTACTGAACCCATCCATTCTTTCAGATCTACAAATGGGCCACAAGAAGCGTTTAGGTATATTTACAGAAACTCAAAAGGAACATTGATGTTGAATACAGTCAGGCACACAAGCTAATGTCAGTGTTCTGTAGAACTGCTCGAGTAGGTCTTTTGATACGAAGTTCAACACAAATGAAAATGTCAGTACTGATATCTGGGAAAGTCCTTTTACACCAATTCAAGGCCTTCCTAGAGAATGTACTTCAGAGATCATCTATATGTGCTGGTTGTAAATTAAACATATTTTACCACCTCCACCCCCGAAGAGTAAAAACAAAGAAGCAGTTTTTCTTAGAAAAGTATGGATTTATTTACATTATTTTCACCCATGACAGCAAAACCATAATACCGACAGACATTAAAATGTTAACTTTACAAAATGTTAGTTGAAGGTTGAGAGAACAAGAGATTTTCTGAAATGTTCCTCATAACGTAGCTGAGGAAAGTTATTTTTTCAATTAATAAAGGCTCATTTATGTACAGCATTTGTGTTTTGTTCTTCTTCATGACA
Source organism: Salvelinus fontinalis (assembly GCF_029448725.1). Taxonomy (NCBI): domain Eukaryota; kingdom Metazoa; phylum Chordata; class Actinopteri; order Salmoniformes; family Salmonidae; genus Salvelinus; species Salvelinus fontinalis. The sequence continues at coordinate 42,503,642 of NC_074692.1, forward strand.
TTATCTACCGTACTAAAATGGAAACGATATGTGTTGACAAATACAGGAGTCTGGGCGCCGGCACACAAACAAAGCGCTTCATTAGACAGTCCGTTCCATCACAATTATTTTCACACCACACACCTTTCATTAGCAACACGTTTCCTTTCACTCAAACAGTACTGGGATGACTGCACAGCATCATTGAACCTCCATATATATATATGAAATGACTGATATCTTTGCTGATCAAGAGAAACCAATGAGAGACTTCAGCAGACACTTTACAAACATTTTGATAGTGTACAACCTGATGAGGACTGAGTGAGTGTTGCTCCTTCAGTGGCTGATGTTCATCTCACTCTCCTCGTCATCACCAGCAGAGAAGGAAGAGAAGCGGATTGGCTCACACTCCAGAGTCCGGAGGTTGACCAGGCAGGCTGTCTGAGTGCTGCTGAACTCTGGGATAGCCACCAGGAGGACTTCCTGACCGTCAGCACCTAGGGAGGGTGGGGCATGTAACTGGTCATTAGACTACACCCCATGTCACCCATGCAACTACAGTACACCAGTTGCTAAAACATATATAGATCGCAAAAGATCCCATACAATGTACACTGAATAAAACATTTGAACAGAACATGTAAAGTGTTGGTCCCATGTTTCATGAGCTGAAATAAAAAATGTTGCATACAAAGTGTTTACATCCCTGTTAGTGAGCTTTTCTCGTTTACCAAGATAATCCATCCATCTGACAGGTGTGGCATATCAAGAAGCTGATTAAATGGCATGATCATTACACAGTTTTGTCACACAACACAATGCCACAGATATCTCAAGTTTTGAGGGAGAGCGTAATTGGCATTCCGACTGCAGGAATGTCCCCCAGAGCTGCTGCTAATTGAATGTTTTTCTCTCCCATAAGCCACCTCCAATGTTTTAGAGAATTTGGTAGTATGTCCAACCGGCCTCACAACCACAGACTACATGTAACCACACCAGTAAAGGACCTCCACATACGGCTTCTTCACCTGCGGGATCGTCTGAGACCAGCCAACCGGACAGCTGATGAAACTGGGTTTGAACTAGAGGTCGACCGATTAATCGGAATGGCCGATTTCAAGTTTTCATAAATTGGAAATATTTTTAGGCGCCGATTTGCAGTTTTTTTTTGTTTTACACCTTTATTTGATCTTTATTTAACTAGGAAAGTCAGTTAAGAACACATTCTTATTTTCAATGACGGCTTAGGAACGTTCTGCCTCGTTCAGGGGCAGCTCGGGGGATCCAATCTTGCAACCTTACAGTTAACTAGTCCAATGCTCTAACACCGGATTACATTGCACTCCACGAGGAGCCTGCCTGTTACGCGAATGCAGTAAGCTAAGGTAAATTGATAGCTAGCATTAAACTTATCTTATAAAAAACAATCAGACTGTCATTGCTCCAATGTGTACTTCACCATAAACATCAATGCCTTTCTTAAAATCAATACACAAGTATATATTTTTAAACCTGCATATTTAGCTAAAAGAAATCCAGGTTAGCAGGCAATATTAACCAGGTGAAATTGTGTCACTTCTCTTGCATTCATTGCACGCAGAGTCAGGGTATATGCAACAGTTTGCCAAATAACTAAATCTAGCATATAGGACCTGTTTCAAAGGATCACTTTTATGCTCAATATATTCACTTCACATGCAAACTCACTCTGCAATGGGAAAAAAAATATCCATTCTATTTTATTCAGCTAAATTCAAATTATATTCTTCTTACTATTAAATCATATTTAAAAAATGGCAAGGGACTTAAACATATATTGTCAGATAAATGAACACGCCTACAGTATGATGCATAGCCAGATAACATAGGCCTACAGTAGAGTAGGCCAACTCCTATTCTATTTACCGGAAATACACAAAAGTCTTTGGACACCGCTTTAAAATTAGTGGATTTGGCTATTTCAGCCACACCCGTTGCTGACAGGTGTATAAAATTGAGCACACTGCCATGCAATCTCCATATACAAATATTGGCAGTAGAATGGCCTTACTGAAGAGCTCAGTGACTTTCAACGTGGCACTGTCATAGGATGCCATCGTTCTAACAAGTCTGTTTGTAAAATTTCTGCCCCGGTCAACTGTAAGTGCTGTTATTGTGAAGTGGACACGTTTAGGAGCAACAACGGTTCCGCCGCGAAGTGGTAGGCCACACAAGCTCACAGAGCAGGACTGCTGAGTGCAGAAGCGCGTAAAAATAGTCTGTCCTCGGATGTAACACTCACTAACGAGATCCAAACTACCTCTGGAAGCAATGTCAGCACAAGAACTGTTCGTCTGGAGCTTCATGAAATGGGTTTCCTTTACCGAGCAGCCACACACAAGCCTAAGATCATCCATACAAAATGCCAAGCGGCGGCTGGAGTGGGGTAAAGCTCTCCACCATTAGACTCTGGAGCTGTGGAAATACGTTCGAGTGATAAATCACACTTCACCATCTGGAAATCCGATGGACTAACCTGGGTTTGGTGGATGCCAGTGTAAAAAAATTATAATATCATAATGTTTTCGGACCTGACCAAAATAAATCAAGGATTTGTTGGGATGGTGAACATTCAACTAGTTTATTAAATACGCATCAGCTGGCGTGTATGTGTGGAAGCCTGGAGATGCTGAATGTGCTTATCTTAATTCACGGTAAATTACTGTGAGACAGGCAGTCTTTCGCATGACAATAACCAGCTGACAACATTTGATGACTGCCACAGCCCTAATGCGGGACAACATTCCACAATCAACAGCCTGATCAACTCTATGTGAAGGAGATGTGTCGGGCTCCATGAGGCAAATGGTGTTCACACCAGATACTGACAGGTTCTTTTTTTAGGGCATCTGTGACCGACAGATGCATATCTGTATTCCCAGTCATGTGAAATCCATAGATTAGGGACTAATGAATTTATTTCAATTGACTGATTTCCTTATATGAACTGTACCTCAGTAAAATCTTTGAAATTGTTGCATGTTACATTTATATTTTTGTTCAGTGTAGAAAGGACTGGCAACTGTCAACTATCAGTGTGTAATACTGGACCAGCACAGTGCAATGCTCCAATGTGAATAAACAGTCATGCCAGGTTTCCAGTAACGGTGGGGACTCACCTGTGATGCGTTTGGCCTGGTAGGAGGGGGCGTTGCCACTGAAGTAGACATGAGGACATTCCTCCAGGATGAAAGGGTCCTTCAGGTAGAACGGATAACACCCTGAGAGAACAACACAAGATAAACCATGTACCTTAGTCTACAACCGGAGAGAGTGAGGGAGAAAGTGTGTGTTCTTATCCAGTGGGTCAGGTATGAGGTGTGCGTGTTCTTACCCAGTGGGTCAGGGTTCGAGGTGTGTGTGTTCTTACCCAGTGGGTCAGGTATGAGGTGTGTGTGTTCTTACCCAGTGGGTCAGGTATGAGGTGTGCGTGTGTTCTTACCCAGTGGGTCAGGTATGAGGTGTGTGTGTTCTTACCCAGTGGGTCAGGGTTCGAAGTGTGTGTGTGTTCTTACCCAGTGGGTCAGGTATGAGGTGTGCGTGTTCTTACCCAGTGGGTCAGGGTTCGAGGTGCGTGTGTTCTTACCCAGTGGGTCAGGTATGAGGTGTGTGTGTTCTTACCCAGTGGGTCAGGTATGAGGTGTGTGTGTTCTTACCCAGTGGGTCAGGTATGAGGTGTGTGTGTTCTTACCCAGTGGGTCAGGTATGAGGTGTGTGTGTTCTTACCCAGTGGGTCAGGTATGAGGTGTGTGTGTTCTTACCCAGTGGGTCAGGTATGAGGTGTGTGTGTTCTTACCCAGTGGGTCAGGTATGAGGTGTGTGTGTTCTTACCCAGTGGGTCAGGTATGAGGTGTGTGTGTTCTTACCCAGTGGGTCAGGTATGAGGTGTGCGTGTGTTCTTACCCAGTGTGTCAGGTATGAGGTGTGCGTGTGTTCTTACCCAGTGGGTCAGGTATGAGGTGTGCGTGTGTTCTTACCCAGTGGGTCAGGTATGAGGTGTGCGTGTGTTCTTACCCAGTGGGTCAGGTATGAGGTGTGTGTGTTCTTACCCAGTGGGTCAGGTATGAGGTGTGCGTGTGTTCTTACCCAGTGTGTCAGGTATGAGGTGTGCGTGTGTTCTTACCCAGTGGGTCAGGTATGAGGTGTGCGTGTGTTCTTACCCAGTGGGTCAGGTATGAGGTGTGCGTGTGTTCTTACCCAGTGGGTCAGGTATGAGGTGTGTGTGTTCTTACCCAGTGGGTCAGGTATGAGGTGTGCGTGTGTTCTTACCCAGTGGGTCAGGGTTCGAAGTGTGCGTGTGTTCTTACCCAGTGGGTCAGGGTTCGAGGTGTGCGTGTGTTCTTACCCAGTGGGTCAGGTATGAGGTGTGCGTGTGTTCTTACCCAGTGGGTCAGGTATGAGGTGTGCGTGTGTTCTTACCCAGTGGGTCAGGTATGAGGTGTGCGTGTGTTCTTACCCAGTGGGTCAGGGTTCGAGGTGTGCGTGTGTTCTTACCCAGTGGGTCAGGGTTCGAGGTGTGCGTGTGTTCTTACCCAGTGGGTCAGGGTTCGAGGTGTGCGTGTGTTCTTACCCAGTGGGTCAGGGTTCGAGGTGTGCGTGTGTTCTTACCCAGTGGGTCAGGTATGAGGTGTGCGTGTGTTCTTACCCAGTGGGTCAGGTATGAGGTGTGCGTGTGTTCTTACCCAGTGGGTCAGGTATGAGGTGTGCGTGTGTTCTTACCCAGTGGGTCAGGTATGAGGTGCGTGTGTTCTTACCCAGTGGGTCAGGTATGAGGTGCGTGTGTTCTTACCCAGTGGGTCAGGTATGAGGTGCGTGTGTTCTTACCCAGTGGGTCAGGTATGAGGTGCGTGTGTTCTTACCCAGTGGGTCAGGTATGAGGTGTGTGTGTTCTTACCCAGTGGGTCAGGTATGAGGTGTGTGTGTTCTTACCCAGTGGGTCAGGTATGAGGTGTGCGTGTGTTCTTACCCAGTGGGTCAGGTATGAGGTGTGCGTGTGTTCTTACCCAGTGGGTCAGGTATGAGGTGTGCGTGTGTTCTTACCCAGTGGGTCAGGTATGAGGTGTGCGTGTGTTCTTACCCAGTGGGTCAGGTATGAGGTGTGCGTGTGTTCTTACCCAGTGGGTCAGGTATGAGGTGTGCGTGTGTTCTTACCCAGTGGGTCAGGTATGAGGTGTGCGTGTGTTCTTACCCAGTGGGTCAGGTATGAGGTGCGTGTGTTCTTACCCAGTGGGTCAGGTATGAGGTGCGTGTGTTCTTACCCAGTGGGTCAGGTATGAGGTGTGTGTGTTCTTACCCAGTGGGTCAGGTATGAGGTGTGCGTGTGTTCTTACCCAGTGGGTCAGGTATGAGGTGTGCGTGTGTTCTTACCCAGTGGGTCAGGTATGAGGTGTGCGTGTGTTCTTACCCAGTGGGTCAGGTATGAGGTGTGTGTGTTCTTACCCAGTGGGTCAGGTATGAGGTGTGCGTGTTCTTACCCAGTGGGTCAGGTATGAGGTGTGCGTGTTCTTACCCAATGGGTCAGGTATGAGGTGTGCGTGTGTTCTTACCCAGTGGGTCAGGTATGAGGTGTGCGTGTGTTCTTACCCAGTGGGTCAGGTATGAGGTGTGCGTGTGTTCTTACCCAGTGGGTCAGGTATGAGGTGTGCGTGTTCTTACCCAGTGGGTCAGGTATGAGGTGTGCGTGTTCTTACCCAGTGGGTCAGGTATGAAGTGTGTGTGTTCTTACCCAGTGGGTCAGGTATGAGGTGTGTGTGTTCTTACCCAGTGGGTCAGGTATGAAGTGTGTGTGTTCTTACCCAGTGGGTCAGGTATGAGGTGTGTGTGTTCTTACCCAGTGGGTCAGGTATGAGGTGTGTGTGTTCTTACCCAGTGGGTCAGGTATGAGGTGTGTGTGTTCTTACCCAGTGGGTCAGGTATGAGGTGTGTGTTCTTACCCAGTGGGTCAGGTATGAGGTGTGTGTGTTCTTACCCAGTGGGTCAGGTATGAAGTGTTAACTTGAAATGACACAACGACAAGGTTCCAGTTTAACAAAGTTTACTATACTATATGAACACACTACAAGGTAGCCATAACACTCCAGGCTAGGTCCAACAACGAACCGACTTCCTGCGCATGCGCACTCTTGACTGAGTGATCGCCCCGTAATAACAGAAATATAGGGATACTTAAAACATGAACTTAACAATCTCCCCCTTTTCTTTAAAGACAAATAAAACATCAACAACATAATTAAATGTCCAAGTATTATTCAAGATCCCCATTACAAATGGGTTGTTTGACAGTTTTTATTTGTATTACTCAAGCTGCCACTTTCCATTACTGAGAGCCTGTAGGAGCACAAGACTGGATGCTCCTTTTTTAGTCAGACAGTCAGCAAGCTGTTCCTTTGTGGTCGACCACAGAATCCGCTGGATTCTCTGTGCTTGAATAAGTTCCTTGATGCTGCTAATCTCAAGACGAAGTCTTTTCTCTGTGACAGACTTGGTTGACTTCACAGCATCAACTAATGAGTAGTTGTCAGTGACACAAACTACAGGTAGAATGTGCCGTTTTGTCTCACCAGTGGTAAGCTCTGAGAACAGAGTTGCAAGAAAGATCGCATTGTCAATTCCATCCGCAAGAGCAAGTGTTTCTCCAGCAAGTGTGCTTCGGACAACCCTTCTGATCCTTTTTGACTGCCAACAGATAGGTGAGAATCTTCCTCCACCCATTAACACGATTAGATGTCCACCTTGTGTGCCTCCATCTGTAAGGTTCCCTAGCGAAGCATCACTGAAGACAACTAGTTTCAAAGAGTCATCTTTTCCAACATGCTGAAACTTTAAAGTCACTTGTTGTGATTTCAGTTTACGAACAACTTTGTTTGCCTCATGAATGGTTTGTACAGTGGCGTGTTTTGTGTTAGATGCCAAGTTGCAAACATCAAACATCACATCAGGTCTACTCTGTCTAGCAACCCATAGAATTTGACCTATCTTCGACCGCAATTGATCAGCTTCAATTCCACATAGAGGGGAATTCCTTTGTACAGCTCTTGAAGAATCCATGTGGATAGGTTGAAGATTCTTGATATAGCTCTCCTGTTGCATCAGTATTGTTCCATCAACTGTAATAAACTCTATGCCAACATAACAAAAATGATCATGCTCTTCACGGCCGACCTGGAAAACAGCTTTGAGGTTTGGAATCACAGTTGTAGCAAAAGTCTGTGAGCCACCCCAGATGAAGTCATCAACATGACAGGCAAGTACTCCAGTCACATTGCAGTCTTGATCAAGCCAATAGAAGACTGCAGGGTCCACTTGTGACATTTTTCCACCTGTATTCAGCATTGTTGCCTTGACTTTGTTGTACCAGTAGAGTGATGCATCTGCCAGTCCATACACACACTTTTTTAGTTTCCACAGTGTTCCTTCACTTTTAGCTTCGGGCGGAGGTCGGATGTGAATGTCCCTTGACAGCTCTGTTCCCTGCAAAAATGCAGATTTGATGTCTATGGAATTAAGTTTCCATTTTTTCTGGCAGATCACTGACATCAGCAATCTGAGTGACTCTGAGGCGCATGTCGGTGAGTCTTTTGGGAGTTCTTTAGCAGCCAGCTCCTCAAAACCTCTAGCCACTAGACGTGCTTTAGGCACTATTCCAGTTAAGGATTCTTTAAGGGCACACACCCACCTTGTTGAGACACATTTTTGACCAATGTCTTTGACTTCCTCAAACACTCCATTTTTCCTCCAATTACTGAGCTCATCTAGCTTAGCTGAGTCAAATGACACGTCCTTTGTTTCAAGTACATCATCATTTTGAATGTCATTCTGTTTTTCTCGATTTTCCATTGATTCAATTCTGAGATTATCTACAAGTGACAAGTCAGCTGACCCTGTTGTACCAGAAAGTGTAGCTGGTTCAGAGTACTGCAAGTTGTACCAGTTCTGGTGTTTTCCTTTGGCTTTTCCTGCTCGTCCAATGACCGTTGCTGTGTGTGGAATACCACTTTCTCTGTCCATGTATTTAACAGTTTGTCCAGTTTTCAGATTGGAACAACCATGTTCTCTTAACACATGTGGCTGTTGTTGAATGTTTTCATCATTTGAACCCTCAACATTATTACCTGTGGCATGGTTGAAGGTCTCTGCTCCATTTCCTGTGTCAGTTTCAGTGTCCATATCATTGGATGCGACATCTGGTATGTTTGTGTCTGTTACTGTGTCCTTTTTGTCATTTTCATTAGGAGACTGATTCTCAGCCACAGCCCCTCTATCTTGTTGATCATTTACTTTCCGCAATCTTGAGTGATGCACCCTGACAAAGATGCCTCCGTGTCTCACAAATATCACCACACCATCTTGGCCAATGACTACTCCCGGTCCTTTCCACTCTTGACAGTCAACTCGTTTGTAGTACACTCTGTTTCCAGTCTCGTACTTCTCATCGGTGGGTCGAAGCTGTTTCCGCAGAGCCCTGCGAATTCTTTCTGAGCACTCTGCTTCAGTGAATGCTTTTCTCGCTGCATGTAGTGCTGAAAGGTGCTGTCCCACCCATGCACTCACACTGGTCCCTTCTAGTGCTGGTGGCTTGTCAACCAGTACTGAGGGAAGATTAGGGTTCTGCCCGAACACTAGTTGATATGGGCTGTAACCATGAACACTGTGCATTGAGTTTTTTGCCATCAAAGCCCAATCTAGGGCTGTGTTCCAGTCACATCCATTGTCTTGCTTCACTTTCAGCATGATCTCTGTGAGTGTTTGATTGTGTCTCTCCAGAAGTCCATTGCTCCATGGACTGTATGCAGCAGTTGTCTTTACTTCCATGTTGAAGTTCTCTGCCATTTCTCTTATTTCATTATTATTGAATTCTCCTCCATTGTCACTGTACAATTTCTGTGGCGGGCCATACACACATATCCAAGAATGAATGAAGTGCTTGACGATTTCACTGGGTTTCTTTGTATTCACAATGCTTCCAGCACTAAAGCGTGTGAAGTGGTCGATTATGTGAAGGTACCACACACTTGGTCCTAACTCATGTAGATCTACAGCCACTGTTTCATTGTACATGGAAGCCAGTGGCAAACCAACAGCTGGTCTGGGCTTAGGTTTGCTGTATTTTTGACATGTCTCACAATTCTTAACTATCTGCTGTAGAATGGAAATAGTCTCATCATCATTATTCCCTGCACTCCCCGAGTAACTTCTGAAGTCTGTCAACTGTAGCATGTCCAAACTGTTTGTGAAGCTTTAACAATACTTTGTGTTTGTCTTTTGTGTTCATGTTCTCTGTGACTGTCAGAATCTCCATGTGCTTCGTGTCAGTCAGAATCTCATTTTTGCATGGACTGTGTCATGTCTTTGTCCAAAATGTTTACACAATAGTGACCTGAGGTAGTAAGTTCAAGAGTCACTGGTGGTTTAAACATCACTGCCTTGTCATTTTTTATGTCTAATACAGCCCCTGCCTTCTTGAGTGAAGCTTTGCTTAATAGTAAGGGGATATCTGTAGGGACCACCTCTGTTTCAATGTGACACTTAGTCTGACCAATTTTTGCTGGTATCTTAACTCTCTTGGTAGAATGGACAATTCTCCCATCTCCAAATTTGAAAGCTCTGTTGCTTGGTGTGTCAATCATATTTTGTACTTCCTTCATGTTTAGTTCACTGACATAGCTATCAAGCCATTTTTCACCACACACTGTCCGTGTGCATGCAGTATCAATCACCGCAGATCCTAAGGATTCAACTATAAAAATCTCAGTACCAGATTCATTTGAAAACAGTGTAATGTTACACTGCTCTATCTCTGTGTTTACATTTTCCTCTGTTAGTTTAACTTGTTCATTTTTATGAGGACAGTCTTTAACCCAATGGTAAGTGCTTTGACAAATTGCACATTTCGATCTCCTTCCAAATTTGTCCAGTGGATTTGTGCCGGGAAATGGCGCCCTCTTCTGGTTGTCTTGAGAACGTGACTTGTTGGCGCCTTTTCTGTGCTGCTCGGTGTAATATGCTGCGTCACTCACTTGCATTCCATCTGTTATTGGCGCGACAGACGTCTTCTCACCAAATATTCTTTTTAGTGCCGACTTCATAGATGCAAAAGTCAGCACAGTACAAGCAGTCAAAGCCAACTGTTTCTCCCTACCATCTAGACAAGCAGTGTCTAGCAACTTAAACGCTAGCACTGCATCTGGGAGAACCATGTCATACTTGCGCATGCTATTGTACCTCTGTTTGAAATCAATGATGTAGTCTGCCATTGCAACCGAAATATCTCTCGTAACACTGTCAAAGTTTGAATATGCCTCGTAGACACGGTCTTTCTCTTCTTTGAGAAATACAGAATCCAGTGCTGTGATCAAAGTTCCCATACCGTCATCCTTGTTCAAATCCTCAACGGATATTTCCAGTGCTGTATCTCTCGCTCTTCCCTCGAGCGATAATACCACCGCAAGTTCTTGCTTTTTCGCGTCCAGATTAGTAACGCGTATCCACATTCCCAGTTCATTTTTCCAACTTTCGTACGACCTCTTCTCGTCGAAGCGAGGTGACACGTTGTAGTTAGAAGCCATCTTCTGCTACCAATGTTAACTTGAAATGACACAACGACAAGGTTCCAGTTTAACAAAGTTTACTATACTATATGAACACACTACAAGGTAGCCATAACACTCCAGGCTAGGTCCAACAACGAACCGACTTCCTGCGCATGCGCACTCTTGACTGAGTGATCGCCCCGTAATAACAGAAATATAGGGATACTTAAAACATGAACTTAACATGAAGTGTGTGTGTTCTTACCCAGTGGGTCAGGTATGAGGTGTGTGTGTTCTTACCCAGTGGGTCAGGTATGAGGTGTGTGTGTTCTTACCCAGTGGGTCAGGTATGAGGTGTGCGTGTGTTCTTACCCAGTGGGTCAGGTATGAGGTGTGTGTGTTCTTACCCAGTGGGTCAGGTATGAGGTGTGTGTGTTCTTACCCAGTGGGTCAGGTATGAGGTGTGTGTGTTCTTACCCAGTGGGTCAGGTATGAGGTGTGTGTGTTCTTACCCAGTGGGTCAGGTATGAAGTGTGTGTGTTCTTACCCAGTGGGTCAGGTATGAGGTGTGTGTGTTCTTACCCAGTGGGTCAGGTATGAGGTGTGTGTGTTCTTACCCAGTGGGTCAGGTATGAGGTGTGTGTGTTCTTACCCAGTGGGTCAGGTATGAGGTGTGTGTGTTCTTACCCAGTGGGTCAGGTATGAGGTGTGTGTGTTCTTACCCAGTGGGTCAGGTATGAGGTGTGTGTGTTCTTACCCAGTGGGTCAGGTATGAGGTGTGTGTGTTCTTACCCAGTGGGTCAGGTATGAGGTGTGTGTGTTCTTACCCAGTGGGTCAGGTATGAGGTGTGCGTGTTCTTACCCAGTGGGTCAGGTATGAGGTGTGCGTGTGTTCTTACCCAGTGGGTCAGGTATGAGGTGTGTGTGTGTGTTCTTACCCAGTGGGTCAGGTATGAGGTGTGCGTGTGTTCTTACCCAGTGGGTCAGGTATGAGGTGTGCGTGTGTTCTTACCCAGTGGGTCAGGTATGAGGTGTGTGCGTGTGTTCTTACCCAGTGGGTCAGGTATGAGGTGTGTGTGTTCTTACCCAGTGGGTCAGGTATGAGGTGTGTGTGTTCTTACCCAGTGGGTCAGGTATGAAGTGTGTGTGTTCTTACCCAGTGGGTCAGGTATGAAGTGTGTGTGTTCTTACCCAGTGGGTCAGGTATGAGGTGTGCGTGTGTTCTTACCCAGTGGGTCAGGTATGAGGTGTGCGTGTGTTCTTACCCAGTGGGTCAGGTATGAGGTGTGTGTGTGTGTTCTTACCCAGTGGGTCAGGTATGAGGTGTGTGTGTGTGTTCTTACCCAGTGGGTCAGGTATGAGGTGTGTGTGTTCTTACCCAGTGGGTCAGGTATGAGGTGTGTGTGTGTTCTTACCCAGTGGGTCAGGTATGAGGTGTGTGTGTTCTTACCCAGTGGGTCAGGTATGAGGTGTGTGTGTTCTTACCCAGTGGGTCAGGTATGAGGTGTGTGTGTTCTTACCCAGTGGGTCAGGTATGAGGTGTGTGTGTTCTTACCCAGTGGGTCAGGTATGAGGTGTGTGTGTTCTTACCCAGTGGGTCAGGTATGAGGTGTGTGTGTTCTTACCCAGTGGGTCAGGTATGAGGTGTGTGTGTTCTTACCCAGTGGGTCAGGTATGAGGTGTGTGTGTTCTTACCCAGTGGGTCAGGTATGAGGTGTGTGTGTTCTTACCCAGTGGGTCAGGGTTCGAGGTGGCAATGCCTCCTTTGGTGGAATATTGTGCCCCCTCAGTTTGTATCCCTAATTCTGTCCCACAATCTGCCCCCTCCGTCACGCTTCATTCAAGCAACTCCCTTGCACGCATCACACGTACGTCAAACACATTTTACCAGTTGAAAAAAACAGTAGAAGGGCGGGGTCAATTTGACCGTTTGGGTTTACTTTCAAAGTTACGTACTACGAAGAAACTTTTTTCACTGAGCAGCTGGATGGAATTTAGCTAATGTTAAGTTAGGTAGGTAGCTGATAGCCACTTTATAATATCCACCATGCTTCGCAAGGGCACAACGGCAGGATTGGATCAAAGCAGCGGGGAGGGGGAGAAGCCTGTCATAGAGGCCAAGCCCGCCGAGCCGCCGCTAATCACCGAGCCGCCGCTAATCACCGAGGCCAAGGCCGCCGAGCCGCCGCTAATCACCGAGGCCAAGGCCGCCGAGCCGACGCTAATCACCGAGGCCAAGGCCGCCGAGCCGCCGCTAATCACCGAGGCCAAGGCCGCCGAGCCGACGCTAATCACCGAGGCCAAGGCCGACGCTAATCACCGAGGCCAAGGCCGCCGAGCCGACGCTAAATCACCGAGGCCAAGGCCCGCCGAGCCGAAGCTAAATCACCGAGGCCAAGGCCCGCCGAGCCGACGCTAAATCACCGAGGCCAAGGCCGCTCAGCCCAGCATCAGAGGCACCTGCACAGCTGTCTTGCAGCCTGGTGACATAGGAGGTAACCAACCCAAGGGGCCTGCAGCCACCAAGACAGAACCTAGCTGCAGCACCGCCAGGTTACTACAAGCACCGACGCCTCCGTTAGTGCCCGATGACCTTGGTGATGAGCCAGTGCAGGTTTGTCTGTGGGAGAAAACGGGCATTTTGTAGGACGTGGTTCAACGGCAGAGAGTGGCTGGAATATTCCTGCAAGGAAATACAAGCACATGGACACCCCCACTCCAAGCAACTGGCAAAGAGTAGTGAGTAGTAATCTGAAAGAATACGTGGTCAAAACAACAAGAGGATAATGAGAGGGAGTGCAAAAGACTGTTTTTCAGCACTCTGGATGCTGTACTGGGAGAAATGTCAGCGAGATTTAACGAACGAAACAGACAACTTGTTGAGGCCCTGTGTGCCTTGCACCCAGAGAATGAAACCTTTATGGATGTGGAAATGGTGAAACCACTGCTGGACTTAATCTCAGGAGACTTTGTGGAAACTGAGTTTACTGTGTCGCATGGCAATTTCTACAGACTGAAATCGCCCAATTTGGAGAAGAAAAACGTCCTACGCCCAGCATTTTGGATAGATACTCCGGGCCTCTAAAAGCAATACCTACTGTGATGGCATTGTAGCTGGGATTAACATTTGGCGCATCCATGGCAACTTGCAAGAACTATTTTTCAACATTGAAAAACGTATTCAGTGAGCACAGACGGAGCATGTTGCACAGGAGGAAAGCGCAGCTGATTCAACTGGCATTTGAGAAGGATCTTACAAGCAAATTCCGGGGGGGGGGGGGGGGGGGGACGAGAGACTGCTGAGGAAGTTCAACACAGCATCGAGATGGCTGCAACTCTTTTGAATCTGGGTAAGAACAGACAGCCTGGCTTGCATTATTTTGTTATTTGCTAGCTTTTGGAAATGCGTGGCAAATGTCAGAAATAGGCATGATTTTCTTTATTGGCGTTGCTGCCAAGTCTACTGCTTGATTTCTGTGATGTGAATGGAAATGTTTGGTTTGTAATATAATCCGATTATTTTTAATGTTGTTTTATATGGTAGAAGATGTGCTTTGCATTATATTGATGAGGGTGGGCAGACCATGACCAACGGTTGAGTAACGATGTAGCTCTGTTATCATACGCAGCGTAGTACGACACTTGTGGGAAGACAGCTTGGTAGCTGCGTCCAGCTGCATTGTACTGATAAGTTGTGGTAATGCATTGTATATTATTGTTTGCTTTCCACGATTGGAAATGTATTGTATTGGCATGGGAAGTGATATTACAGTAATTAGCTACTGTTTTGCATTGATGGGTATTGTGCATATAGCTGTGTAGCGTTGTCATAACTTGCAATTTCTCGAGCCGGTTATGAATTGTCCATGTTTGTAAAGCAGTGCAGTAGCCTGTATTCCTGCAGCAAGACAGCCATGCGTGGCTGCAAATACATTGTGTGTAATTATACTATGGATTATTATCCATCCTGTGTTATCAGCAAGTCAAAATAGTTATGCCCCTTTAGTCATTTCTGATGCCCCCTTGCTGAGTTAATCCTGCCGCCTAGCCGGTGTCAGGTGCAGTAGGGGCGAGGTGTGTGTTCATACCCAGTGTGTCAGGTGCAGTAGGGGCGAGGTGTGTGTTCATACCCAGTGTGTCAGGTGCAGTAGGGGCGAGGTGTGTGTTCATACCCAGTGTGTCAGGTGCAGTAGGGGCGAGGTGTGTGTTCATACCCAGTGTGTCAGGTGCAGTAGGGGCGAGGTGTGTGTTCATACCCAGTGTGTCAGGTGCAGTAGGGGCGAGGTGTCTAAGCCTCAGTGTATTCTCCAGTATCTCCAGGTGACTGTCCATGCTGCTGTACTTCTGGATGTCTTTCACATTCTGCCCTGACGTCCCCAGGATCCTACGGCACACAGGGAAGACCTTTGCATTGGCTCCTTACACACAACTTCACATGACAGACACAACCCAACTTAAACCTAGCTAGTACATATCTGTAGTACAAAGGGCATCAGGAAATACATTAGCTAGATTAATGTAAAAGGTTATGGCCATAACAAAATCCCATTTGAAAACAGTGACCACATTACTCTTCCACAGAAAATGCTTTGTGAAGTTGGTCAAAACAAACAAAATGTTTCCAAGCCCTAGGTCGAGAAGCCCCGGGGTTGTTGAGACTCACCTCACCCCGTCCAGGGTGGCCTGGTGTGGGTTGGAGACCAGCTGCAGGGTGGGGTAGGTGGAGGAGAGGGGGAACATACAGTGGTGTAGGGGCTGCTGGGGCAGGGTATAGTTAGTAGGATCATACTGGCCCGGCATCACATCCACTGGAACTGACGACTAGAAGAGAGGAGGACACACTTCAGATAACTGAATGAATGGCACATTCTATGGCAAACTAAGTAAATATTGCCCAGGCTGTGACATCCCTGGTGTAGGTGGTAGGAATCTCTGGAACTCACCACAAGCTGCATCAGCATCTCATCCAGCAGACGCATGGCATCCACAGTGCCTGCCTGGGTTTTCTTAGTCAAGTATTTAGCCTGGAGGGACAATACACAGTTAGGAAAACATCACACACACACACTGGACAGTTCAAAATGAACCAGAAGCCTCGAAGTCAAGACATTTCTACTATAAGGATTTGATAAGTGTAAGCTACGGTAATAGCTCACTTTCTCATCAACTGAAATGAATGGATGTCACAGCTAAATAAGTTCCCTCACCTTGGTGGATGCGTCCTTGTCCTGTGTGCTTTGGCTCAGAAGGTTCCCAGCCAGTAGGACCCTGGAGATTGTCGATGCACCACTCTGCTCCCCCTGGTCCCCTAGGTGACCCGTTACCATGTCAACAAGCAGCTGTAAAGCCAGCATACTGTCTGCATGACTACCGCCCAGACCCAAACCTGACAACAGCAGCACAAACCTACACACAGCATAATATATTAGTTTAGTGTTGTCACAATACCACATTTTCCTTGGCAAAATAGAAAAAGCAGACTCTACGCTTTGGTCCTTTAAAACCTACTTTTGTTAAATATTGTGTGCTATAGCTTGTAAAATAAACAAATGCGACTCTGGGTGACAACACAAGGCTGTTTAATCCAACATTACGACTGTTTTCCTCTTGAATTTAGGTCCGCTTCCTGTTAAGTTTCCTTTGCTTCCTTACTTTGTAGTGTTGTGATACTGGTACACTACTAAAGTTTGTCATTTCACAAGGTTAGGTATGGTGTGTGTGTGTGTACCTGTCTGAGCTGAGGGTGGTTCTGGGGGCCTGCGGGGGGAGGTCAGCAGTACAGAAATCATCCACTGTGAATTTCCCATCATTCTTTTCTGCACCATAAATAGCAATAACACTACCTAAGAGAGAGAAAGGAGAGCGAGAAACAAATAATAAAAACAACAAAACAAAGGAGGCGGTCATAATTACTACATGATCATGAGAACTGAGACAAGCTTGTCTATCCTGATACAATAGGTAGAAGGTACAGAGGAGACAGAAACCTGTGACAAACTTGTCCACGTCAATATTGCCCTCTAGTTTGATCCTCTGCAGCTCGTCCTCCAGTATCAACTCATCTGAGTCGCTGATGTACCTGGTGCGCGGAGGCTGGGGCAGCAGATTGTGCTAAGAGAGAGAGATGTAGTTGAAGAGTTACTACCAGAACCAGTATACAGACTTTGGCAAACAATCCTGTTTGTTTCATGACAATCACAGTCTGATTTTATGTTAGCAACCTCTTACTTCCTCACTGATTTCCTTCAGAATGGACGGCTGCAGTTCCATGTGCTTGAACAGGGTTCCCACAATGCAACACTGCTCACCCATCTGCAGATCACACAACTTCCTGATCCGTACATCTGCACCTGACAGGGAGAGAGTCAGGACAGAGTTAACTCTCAGCAAGGTATTGGTGTATGAACTGTTGCAGCAAATTGGAAAGTTAGGTGTCAACCCTGCACTTACCCCATTTCTGCTGGGCCCTCTCCGTGAGCAGGGGGCTCATCTGCATGAGTCGTGTGGCGTAAATGTGCGCATACTGGCGGTTGAAGCTGCGCTCCCCCAGCTTGAAACGCTCAGAGCAGGGTGAGTATGCCGGCTTGACCCTGTCAAACACAGAGGGCTCCTGGTCCTCGGAGCCAGGACGACACAACAGAAGAGAACAGGAACCCTCCTGAGGGGCGCTTACCTCGGAGAACATGGCTGCCTGGGGAGACAGTTATTAAGTAAAACATGATATGGGATCTTGCATTGCAGCTGTAATGAGCACGGTATCCTTGCTGGTTTAGGTAGTTTGAACAGGGCTTAAACACAGTCCATATGCCATCTCCACAACTGCTAGCTAAACCTCAACTCAGCTAATGAATAGTTACATTGTTACAATGATTGTAACGTGATCTGCAAATGTGAGTGTGGTTATTAACGTTAGCTCGCTAATACTTTAGCTTCCGTTAGTTAGCTACCTAAGCTAGCTGCTAACGTCTTGTTGTTGCCAACAAAAGCAGTGTCCTGCGAAAACAGAAAAACGTCAATGCGTTAAATAAAGTATTTACATTACCTTTATTGGCCTTTTATTCGTGACAAAAATGCGATTTTGTTGAAATGCACGTTTACTTGTGGAGAGGAGTTTGTTCTTTCAAAAGAGCATAGCATAGATATCTCCCGCTAAATTGGACTGTTACCCGGTGCGTGCGTCGACGTTGCACAACGTCTTACGTAACAGACAAAACATTCAGACATGTTTGTAAGGTCAAAACTGAGTTGAGTTCTTGAACGTCTTATTATACGTCCTTTACCAGGGCTCTCCAACCCTGTTCCTATAAATCTACCGTCCTGCAGGTGTTCACTCCAACCCTAATCTATCACACCTGATTCTAATAATTAGCTGGTTGATAAGCTGAGCCAGGTTAGTTACAACTGGGGGTTGGAGGGAAAACCTACAGGAGGATAGCTCTCTAGGAACAGGGTTGGAGAGCCCTGCTCTAAACTATTCAGCTCACTTCCTTCTGAATGTATGCCTACTGGCAGTGGGCCATTGCTATGGTAAGGAGGAGTGATTATGTTAAGTTAATAGAGGGAATGGGTGCATCTATCCATAGCAGAGGGGAGTATATGTTTAAAAAAAAAAAAAAAAAAAGCACAACAGAAGAGCTGGGCCTTTACTAGTTCTGTATTAGCAGTCCCAGAAAACTCTCAGCACCCCCAAACTACTTCCTGCGGCTATGCATCTATCTATCAGAGTATGGCACACCCACACACAACACGTTTTGACCAGAGAAGAAGCATACCCATTGAGTGAATAGAATAAGCAGTTGGTAGGTGTGTGTGTGACATTGAGGGCAGTTATCCACATGTCAATAAAAAACATGATTCAGCATATCACAAGGTGTCACAATCACACCTGTGTGTGTATGTTTGTCATGCCCTCATTGTCTGTTCTTTTTCTTCTCAATAATGGTTATTTTTCTAATTTGCTAATCCCATACATTACTGTATACAGTAATAAATGAAGTATTATTCATGATCGTGCCATAATAGCCAAAAATGTTACTTCCTGATCCAATTTTGTTTTTATTTTGTTTCACCTTTATTTAACCAGGTAGGCCAGTTGAGAACAAGTTCTCATTTACAACTGAGATCTGGCCAAGATAAAGCGTGCGACAGTGCGACACAAACAACACAGTTACACATGGGATGCACATTTGTGGCCTGCTAGAGGTCATTTTGCAGGGCTCTGGCAGTGCACCTCCTTGCACAAAGGCGGAGGTAGGGGTCCTGCTGCTGGGTTGTTGCCCTCCTACGGCCTCCTCCACGTCTCCTGATGTACTGGCCTGTCTCCTGGTAGCGCCTCCATGCTCTGGACACTACGCTGACAGACACAGCAAACCTTTTTGCCACAGCTCGCATTGATGTGCCATCCTGGATGAACTGCACTACCTGAGCCACTTGTGTGGGTTGTAGACTCCGTCTCATGCTACCACTAGAGTGAGAGCACCGCCAGCATTCAAAAGTGACCAAAACATCAGCCAGGAAGCATAGGAACTGAGAAGTGGTCTGTGGTCACCACCTGCAGAATCACTCCTTTTTTGGGGGTGTCTTGCTAATTGCCTATAATTTCCACCTTTTGTCTATTCCATTTGCACAACAGCATGTGAAATTTATTGTCAATCATTGTTGCTTCCTAAGTGGACAGTTTGTTTTCACAGAAGTGTGATTGACTTGGAGTTACATTGTGTTGTTTAAGTGTTCCCTTTATTTTTTTGAGCAGTGTAATTACAATTTCGCAATTAAACACTGGAGTGATAGATGTGCAGAAGATGAATGTTCAAGTAGAGATACTGGGGTGAAAAGGAGCAAAAAATAAATAACAATATGGGGATGAGGGAGTTGGGTGGGCTATTTACAGATGGGCTGTGTACAGGTGCAATGATCGGTAAGCTGCTCTGACAGCTGATGCTTAAAGTTAGTGAGGGAGATATAAGGCTTCAGTGATTTTTGATATTTTTTCCAGTCATTTGGCAGCAGAGAACTGGAAGGAAAGGCGGCCAAAGGAGGAGTTGGCTTTGGGGATGACCAGTGAAATATACCTGCTGGAGCGCTTGCTACGGGTGGGTGCTGCTATGGTGACCAGTGAGCTGAGATAAGGCGGGGTTTTACCTAGCAAAGACTTATAGATGACCTGGAGCCAGTGGCTTTGGCGACAAATATGTAGCGAGGGCCAGCCGACTAGAGCGTACAGGTCGCAGTGGTGGGTGGTATAAGGGGCTTTGGTGACAAAACGGATGGCACTGTGATAGACTACATCCAATTTGCTGAGTAGAGTGTTGGAGGCAATTTTGTAAATTACATCGTATGTTTGGCAGCATGGGTGAAGGATGCTTTGTTGCGAAATAGGAAGCTGATTCTAGGTTTAATTTAGGATTGAAGATGCTTAATGTGAGTCTGGAAGGTGAGTTTACAGTCTAACCAGACACCTAGGAAATTGTAGTTGTCCACATATTCTAAGTCAGAACCGTCCAGAGTAGTGATGCTAGACGGGCGGGCGGGTGCGGGCAGTGATCGGTTGAAGAGCATGCATTTAGTTTTACTTGCATTTAAGAGCAGTTGGAGGCCACGGAAGGAGTGTTGTATGGCATTGAAGCTCATCTGGAGGTGTGTTAACACAGTGTCCAAAGAAGGGCCAGAAGTATACAGAATGGTGTCGTCTGAATAGAGGTAGATCAGAGAATCACCAGGAGCAAGAGCAACATCATTGATGTATACAGAGAAAAAGTCGGCCCGAGAATTTAACCCTGTGGTACCCCCAAATCTAATTTTATTTGTTACATACACATGGTTAGCAGATGTTAATGCGAGTGTAGCGAAATGCTTGTGCTTCTAGTTCCGACCATGCATTAATATCTAACAAGTAATCTAACCTAACAATTTCACAACTACCTTACACACAAAGGAATGTAAAGGAATGAATAAGAATATGTACATATAAATATATGAATGAGCGATGGCCGAACGGCATAGGCAAGATGCAGTAGATGGAATAGAGTACAGTGTATACATATGAGATGAGTAATGTAGGGTATGTAAACATTATATAAAGTGGCATTGTTAGTGGCTAGTGATACATCTATTACATACATTTTTCATTATTAAAGTGGCTAGAGATGAGTCAGTATGTTGGCAGCAGCCACTCGATGTTAGTGATGGATGTTTAACAGTCTGATGACCTTGAGATAGAAGCTGTTTTTCAATCTCTCGGTCCCCGCTTTGATGCACCTGTACTGACCTCGCCTTCTGGATGAACAGGCAGTGGCTCGGGTGGTTGTTGTCCTTGATTATCTTTTTGGCCTTCCTGTGACATCGGGTGGTGTAGGTGTACTGGAGGGCAGGTAGTTTGCCCCCAGTGATGCGTTGTGCAGACCTCACTACCCTCTGGAGAGCCTTACAGTTGTGGGCGGAGCAGTTGCCGTACCAGGCGGTGATACAGCCCGACAGGATGCTCTCGATTGTGCATCTGTAAAAGTTTGTGAGTGTTTTTGGTGACAAGCCGAATTTCTTCAGCCTCCTGAGGTTGAAGAGGCGCTGCTGCATCTCCTTCACCACGCTGTCTGTGTGGGTGGACTATTTCAGTTTGTCCGTGATGTGTATGCCGAGGAACTTAAAACTTTCCACCTTCTCCACTACTGTCTGGTTGATGTGGATATGGGGATGCTAACTCTGCTGTTTCATGAAGTCCACGATCATCTCCTTTGTTTTGTTGACATTGAGTGTGAGGTTATTTTCCTGACACCACACTCCGAGGGGCCTCACCTCCTCCCTGTAGGCCGTCTCGTCGTTGTTGGTAATCAAGCCTACCACTGTAGTGTCTTCTGCAAACTTGATGATTGAGTTGGAGGCGTGCATGGCCACGCAGTCATGGGTGAACAGGGAGTACAGGAGAGTGCTGAGAACGCACCCTTTTGGGGCCCCAGTGTTGAGGATCAGCGGGGTGGAGATGATGTTACCTACCCTCACCACCTGGGGGCGGCCCGTCAGGAAGTCCAGGACCCAGTTGCACAGGGCGGGGTCGAGACCCAGACGAGTTTGGAGGGTACTATGGTGTTAAATGCTGAGCTGTAGTCGATGAACAGCATTCTTACATAGGTATTCCTCTTGTCCAGATGGGTTAGGGCAGTGTTCAGTGTGATTGCAATTACGTCGTCTGTGGACCTATTGGGGCGGTAAGCAAATTGGAGTGGGTCTAGGGTGTCAGGTAGGTGATATGGTCCTTGACTAGTCTCTCAAAACACTTCATGATCACGGATTGAGTGCTACGGGGCGATAGTCATTTAGCTCAGTTACCTTCGCTTTCTTGGGAACAGGAACAATAGTGGCTCTCTTGAAGCATGTGGGAACCGCAGACTGGGATAAGGATTGATTGAATATGTCTGTAAACACACCAGCCAGCTGGTCTGCGCATACTCTGAGGACGCGGCTGGGGATGCCGTCTGGGCCGGCAGCCTTGCGAGGGTTAACACGTTTAAATGTTTTACTCATGTTGGCAGCAGTGAAGGAGAGCCCGCAGGTTTTGGTAGCGGGCTGTGTCAGTGGCACTGTGTTGTCCTCCAAGCGAGCAAAGAAGTTGTTTAGTTTATCTGGCGCAAGACATCGTTGTCCGCGACGGGGCTGCTTTTCCTTTTGTAGTCCGTGATTTGACTGTAGACCCTGCCACATACCTCTCATGTCTGAGGCATTGAATTGCGACTCTACTTTGTCTCTATACTGACGCTTAGCTTGTTTGATTGCCTTGCGGAGGGAATAGCTACACTGTTTGTATTCGGTCATGTTTCCGGTCACCTTGCCCTGATTAAAAGCAATGGTTCGCACTTTCAGTTTTGTGCGAATGCTGCTATCAAGCCACGGTTTCTGGTTGGGGAATGTTTTAATAGATGCTGTGGGTACAACATCACCGATGCACTTGCTAATAAACTCACTCACCGAATCAGCGTATTCATCAATGTTATTGTCCGACACTATGCGGAACATATCCCAGTCCACGTGATCGAAGCAATCTTGAAGCGTGGAATCCGATTGTTTGGACCAGCGTTGAACAGACCTGAGCACAGGCGCTTCCTGTTTTAGTTTCTGTCTATAGGCTGGGAGCAACAAAATGGAGTCGTGGTCAGATTTTTCCGAAAGGAGGGCAGGGCTTTATATGCGTCGCGGAAGTTAGAATAACAATGATCTAGGGTTTTGCCAGCCCGGGTCGCGCATTCGATATGCTGATCAAATTTAGGGAGCCTTGTTTTCAGATTAGCCTTGTTAAAATCCCCAGCTACAATAAATGCAGCCTCAGGATATGTGGTTTCCAGTTTGCATAGTCAAATGAAGTTCTTTCAGGGCCGTCGATGTGTCTGATTGGGGCGGGACTCAGTGTATGTAAACTTCTGACCCACTGGAATTGTGATACAGTGAAATATGTGAAATAATCTGTCTGTAAACAATTGTTGGAAAAATGACTTGTGTCATGCAAAGTAGATGTCCTAACCGACTTGCCAAAACGAATAATTCACTGTATCACAATTCCAGTGGGTCAGAAGTTTACATACACTGAGTTGACTGTGCCTTTAAAGAGCTTTGAAAATTCCAAACAATGATGTCATGGCTTTAGAAGTTTTTGATAGGCTAATTGACATAATTTGAGTCAATTGGAGGTGTACCTGTGGATGTATTTCAAGGCCTACCTTCAAACTCAGTGCCTCTTTGCTTGACATCTTGGGAAGATCAAAAGAAATCAGCCAAGACCTCAGAAACAAATGGTGGACCTCCACAAGTCTGGTTCATCATTGGGAGAAATTTCCAAAGGCCTGAAGGTACCACATTCATCTGTACAAACAATAGTACGCAAGTATAAACACCATGGGACCACGCACCTGTCATACCGCTCAGGAAGGAGACGCGTTCTGTCTCCTAGAGCTGAATGTACTTTGCTGCGAAAAGTGCAAATCAATCCCAGAACAACAGCAAAGGACCTTGTGAAGATGCTGGAGGAAACAGGTACAAAAGTATCTATATCCACAGTAAAACGAGTCCTATGTCGACATAACCTGAAAGGCAGCTCAGCAAGGAAGAAGCCACTGCTCCAAAACCGACATTAAAAAAAGCCAGACTACGGTTTGCAACTGGACATGGGGACAAAGATCGTACTTTTTGGAGAAATGTCCTCTGGCCTGATGAAACAAAAATAGAACTGTTTGGCCATAATGACCATTGTTATGTTTGGAGTAAAAAGGGGGAAGCTTGCAAGCCGAAGTACACCATCCAAACCGTGAAGCATGGGGTGGCAGCATCATGTTGTGGAGGTGCTTTGCTGCAGGAGGGACTGGTGCACTTCACAAAATAGATGGCATCATGAGGATGGAAATTATGTGGATATATTGAAGCAACATCTCAAGACATCAGTCAGGAAGTTAAAGCTTGGTCGCAAATGGGTCTTTCAAATCGACAATGACCCCAAGCAAACTGCCAAAGTTGTGGCAAAATGGCTTAAGGACAACAAAGTCAATGTATTGGAGTCGCCATCACAAAGCCCTGACCTCAATCCTATAGAAACTTTGTGGGCTGAACTGAAAAAGCGTGTATGAGCAAGGAGGCCTACAAACCTGACTCACCAGCTCTGTCAGGAGGAATTGGCCAAAATTCACCCATTCTATTGTGGGAAGCATGTGGAAGGTTACCCAAAACGTTTGACCCAAGTTAAACAATTTCAAGGCAATGCTACCAAATACTAATTGAGTGTGTGTAAACTTATGACCCACTGGGAATGTGATGAAATAAATAAAAGCTGAAATAAATCATTCTCTCTACTATTATTCTGACATTTCACATATTTAAAATAAAGTGGTGATCCTAACTGACAGGGAATGTTTACTAGGATTAAATGTCAGGAATTGTGAAGAACTGAGTTTAAATGTATTTGGCTAAGGTGTATGTAAACTTCCGACTTCAACTTTAAAACAGTATGTAAACATTATTAAAGTGACCAGTGTTCCATTATTAAAGTGACCAGTGTTACATGTACATATATATATGATGATGATGAATTTTGAAAATGTTCATTTGGGATTGATTAACCCCTCTCCTGACAGCACAGGGTTTGACCTGGCCAACCCAGTGCTGTGTTCTGAGACCACCTCCACCACCCTGCTCTGAGACCACCTCCACCTCCACGCTCTGAGACCTGCTCTGAGACCACCTCCACCACCCTGCTCTGAGACCACCTCCACCACCCTGCTCTGAGACCACCTCCAACTCCACGCTCTGAGACCTGCTCTGAGACTACCTCCACCACCCTGCTCTGAGACCACCTCCAACTCCACGCTCTGAGACCTGCTCTGAGACCACCTCCACCACCCTGCTCTGAGACCACCTCCACCACCCTGCTCTGAGACCACCTCCACCCTGCTCTGAGACCTGCTCTGAGACCACCTCCACCACCCTGCTCTGAGACCACCTCCACCCTGCTCTGAGACCTGCTATGAGACCACCACCACCCTGCTCTGAGACCTGCTCTGAGACCACCACCACCCTGCTCTGAGACCACCTCCCTGCTCTGAGACCGCCACCCTGCTCTGAGACCACCTCCACGCTCTGAGACCTGCTCTGAGACCACCTCCACCTCCCTGCTCTGAGACCACCTCCACCACACTGCTCTGAGACCACCACCACGCTCTGAGACCTGCTCTGAGACCACCACCTCCCTGCTCTGAGACCACCTTCCTGCTCTGAGACCACCTCCCTGCTCTGAGACCACCACCACCACCCTGCTCTGAGCCCTGCTCTTAGACCACCTCCACCACCCTGCTCTGAGCCCTGCTCTTAGACCACCACCACCTCGCAGCTCTGAGACCTGCTCTGAGACCACCTCCACCACCCTGCTCTGAGACCACCACCTCGCAGCTCTGAGACCTGCTCTGAGACCACCTCCCTGCTCTGAGACCACCTCCACGCTCTGAGACCTGCTCTGAGACCACCTCCCTGCTCTAAGACCACCTCCACCACCCTGCTCTGAGACCACCTCCACCACCCTGCTCTGAGACCACCTCCACCACCCTGCTCTGAGACCACCTCCACCACCCTGCTCTGAGACCACCTCCACCACCCTGCTCTGAGACCACCTCCACCACCCTGCTCTGAGACCACCTCCACCACCCTGCTCTGAGACCACCTCCACCACCCTGCTCTGAGACCACCTCCACCTCCCTGCTCTGAGACCACCTCCACCTCCCTGCTCTGAGACCTGCTCTGAGACCACCTCCACCACCCTGCTCTGAGACCACCTACACCACCCTGCTCTGAGACCACCTACACCTCCCTGCTCTGAGACCACCTTCCTGCTTAGACCACCTCCACCACCCTGCTCTGAGCCCTGCTCTTAGACCACCACCAACTCCCTGCTCTGAGACCACCACCTCGCAGCTCTGAGACCTGCTCTGAGACCACCTCCACCTCCCTGCTCTGAGACCACCTCCCTGCTCTGAGACCTGCTCTGAGACCACCTCCACCACCCTGCTCTGAGACCACCTCCACCACCCTGCTCTGAGACCACCTCCACCACCCTGCTCTGAGACCACCTCCACCACCCTGCTCTGAGACCACCTCCACCACCCTGCTCTGAGACCACCTCCACCTCCCTGCTCTGAGACCACCTCCACCTCCCTGCTCTGAGACCTGCTCTGAGACCACCTCCACCACCCTGCTCTGAGACCACCTACACCACCCTGCTCTGAGACCACCTACACCTCCCTGCTCTGAGACCACCTTCCTGCTTAGACCACCTCCACCACCCTGCTCTGAGCCCTGCTCTTAGACCACCACCAACTCCCTGCTCTGAGACCACCACCTCGCAGCTCTGAGACCTGCTCTGAGACCACCTCCACCTCCCTGCTCTGAGACCACCTCCCTGCTCTGAGACCTGCTCTGAGACCACCTCCACCACCCTGCTCTGAGACCACCTCCACCACCCTGCTCTGAGACCACCTCTACCAACAGAGCCCTGCTCTGCATAATCACACACATACCAGGGTGAGCCTGTGACAACTTGGATTGGCATTTTAATACTAGTATGTGCCTCCCTCATGAAAGATGAGTTAATATTAACAATTATTGGACCTGTTGACGATTAGTGTTAAGCCCTCTGTTGTGACACACAGACACAAGGTCCAGGCTTAGATAGGCCAGCCCAGCCCAACACATTCTAACATGTCTACCAGAGCCAGTATTCCCTACACGGAAGATGTCATCCAGCAATCCAGAGGATGAGCAACATTATATCTCTCAAAGCACCCTGGATGGCCTAGAGAGAAACTATGCTGAACGGTAACTCATAACCAAGGTGTGTGTGTGTTCTCAGTGTTGTGTGTAGGGCAGTTGTGTGTTAGTGTTCATATATTTTTTGTTTCTAGAGCACAACGTTGATGCTTAACCTGAACTTAGTGCTGTTTGATCAGGCTGAATGGGAGACACCAGACATCTTCAACCCACAACACTTTCTGGATGCCGATGGACACTTTAGTAGGCGGGATGCATGTATGGTCTTCTCTGCAGGTAATCTTAACCTCACCTAAAGAGGGTGTGTGTCATCCCTAGGTAAGCATGTGAGCCTGGCCAGATAGCTTTTCCTGTTCTTTATCAGTCTCTTCTAGAAGTTTAGTTTCTCCACGCTGGATGCAGTGGAGCGGAGTCTGGATGGACAGGAGGTAGCAACAAGAACACCCCACACCACTTTAAGATCCACACTAGACCACGATGAATCCCCCACTGCCCTGCAGGAACCTCTCACCCCATGCACCCACTGTGCTAAACGCAGCAGAGACCAAATATAGACCTTTTTGTGGTTGAGGGCCAGGCTCCATTAAAATTACAACAGGACCGTTTGAAAATTTTACAAGTTTATTATTTACATAAAACCCAAAGGACTTAAGACTTGAATTCCTTAGATTCATCTAGTTTTGTATGACTTCAGGACCTCCCAGTAACACTATTTGATAGAGCTAATTTTGAGCTGACTCATTTAAACCTCTCCTCGTATTATTTTGCATGGTTTGTTAATCAGTGAATGTACATTCATCCCAACACTAAGTAGTAATTCGGGTGTAAATTCAGATTTAACTCTGATAAAAGTAAAGGGAAAACTCAGTAAAAGTGCAAGAACACAAATCACAGTTTAATGAAAGGAACAGTAAGTCACATCCTGAGGAAATGTAACATGACAAAACCTGGATATCATAAGACCATTCACTCAAATCAAAGAATTTCAAATACACTAACACTCCAGCTCAATCATTCACCTAAAGTTGTCATATCACATGCACAACCAAATATAAAAAGTATTAGCAAATTTCCCATTCATAGACACTTAATTTTGCAACACATGTAGTCAACCCTAATCAAAAGCTACACATGCACTTTCACCCAAACGGAGAAAAAAAGAAAAAAAACATACCCACATGTTTGCCAGGCCAGTAGGCTTGTTGACCGATAGGAAGAACAGTGACCTGTGCTGCTGCCTCCCTCAGTAGTACAGATTTCACTGTCAACTGTCAGTGACCCGCAGACACAACAGTATACACTTAACAGTGTAGCTACGCTTCAAATATCAATACGCTTTGTATACTGTTGTTCAGGCTGGTTATCATTGTTTTGGTTTGCAATGGACCCGTAGTTCCACTCTCCGTACCTCTGATACCTCCTTTGTCCCACTTCCCACACATGCAGTGACCTCACCCATTGAGACCAGCATGTCCAGAGATACAACCTCTCTTATCATCACCCAGTGCCTGGGCTTGCCTCCGCTGTACCCGTGCCCCACCATACCCGTCTGCACATTATGCCCAGAATCTATTCTACCACGCCCATAAATCTGCTCCTTTTATTCCTTGTCCCCAACGCTCTAGGCGACCAGTTTTGATAGCCTTTAGCCGCACCCTCATCCTACTACTCCTCCTCTGTTCCTCGGGTGATGTGGAGGTAAACCCAGACCCTGCATGTCCCCAGGCACCCTCATTTGTTGACTTCTGTGATCGAAAAAGCCTTGGCCTCATGCATGTCAACATCAGAAGCATCCTCCCTAAGTTTGTCTTACTCACCGCTTTAGCACACTCTGCCAACCCTGATGTCCTTGCCGTGTCTGAATCCTGGCTTAGGAAGGCCACCAAAAATTCTGAGATTTCCATACCCAACTATAACACTTTCCGTCAAGATAGAACTGCCAAAGGGGGAGGAGTTGCAATCTACTGCAGAGATAGCCTGCAAAGTTCTGTCATACTTTCCAGGTCTATGCCCAAACAGTTCGAACTTCTAATTTTAAAAATGAATCTCTCCAGAAATAAGTCTCTCACTGTTGCCGCCTGCTACCGACCCCCCTCAGCTCCCAGCTGTGCCCTGGACACCATCTGTGAATTGATCGCTCCCCATCTAGCTTCAGAGTTTGTTCTGTTAGGTGACCTAAACTGGGATAGGCTTAACACCCCGGCAGTCCTACAATCTAAGCTAGATGCCCTCAATCTCACACAAATCATCAAGGAACCCACCAGGTACAACCCTAAATCCGTAAACATGGGCACCCTAATAGACATTATCCTGACCAACTTGCCCTCCAAATACACCTCTGCTGTCTTCAATCAAGATCTCAGCGATCACTGCCTCATTGCCTGTATCCGCTACGGGTCCGCGGTCAAACGACCACCCCTCATCACTGTCAAACGCTCCCTAAAACACTTCTGCGAGCAGGCCTTTCTACACGACCTGGCCCGGGTACCCTGGAAGGATATTGACCTCATCCCGTCAGTTGAGGATGCCTGGTCATTCTTTAAAAGTTATTTCCTCACCATATTAGACAAGCATGCTCCGTTCAAAAAATGCAGAACTAAGAACAGATATAGCCCTTGGTTCACTCCAGATCTGACTGCCCTCGATCAGCACAAAAACATCCTGTGGCGAACTGCAATAGCATCGAAGAGCCCCCGCGATATGCAACTGTTCAGGGAAGTCAGGAACCAATACACACAGTCAGTCAGGAAAGCAAAGGCCAGCTTCTTCAAGCAGAAATTTGCATCCTGTAGCTCTAACTCCAAAAAGTTCTGGGATACTGTAAAGTCCATGGAGAACAAGAGCACCTCCTCCCAGGTGCCCACTGCACTGAGGCTAGTTAACACGGTCACCACCGATAAATCCGTGATAATCGAAAACTTCAACAAGCATTTCTCAACGGCTGGCCATGCCTTCCTCCTGGCAACTCCAACCTTGGCCAACAGCCCCCCCCCACTGCTACTCGCCCAAGCCTCCCCAGCTTCTCCTTTACCCATATCCAGATAGCAGATGTTCTGAAAGAGCTGGAAAACCTGGACCCATACAAATCAGCTGGGCTTGACAATCTGGACCCCCTATTTCTGAAACTGTCCGCCGCCATTGTCGCACCCCCTATTACCAGCCTGTTCAACCTCTCCTTCGTATCATCTGAGATCCCCAGGGATTGGAAAGCTGAGCGGTCATCCCCCTCTTCAAAGGGGGAGACACCCTGGACCCAAACTGTTACAGACCTATATCCATCCTGCCCTGCCTATCTAAGGTCTTCGAAAGCCAAGTCAACAAACAGATCACTGACCATCTCGAATCCCACCGTACCTTCTCCGCTGTGCAATCCGGTTTCCGAGCCGGTCACGGGTGCACCTCAGCCACGCTCAAGGTACTAAACGATATCATAACCGCCATCAATAAAACCCATTACTGTGCAGCCGTCTTCATCGACCTGGCCAAGGCTTTCGACTCTGTCAATCACCATATTCTTATCGGCAGACTCAGTAGCCTCAGTTTTTCTAATGACTGCCTTGCCTGGTTCACCAACTACTTTGCAGACAGAGTTCAGTGTGTCAAATCGGAGGGCATGTTGTCCGGTCCTCTGGCAGTCTCTATGGGGGTACCACAGGGTTCAATTCTCGGGCCGACTCTTTTCTCTGTATATATCAATGATGTTGCTCTTGCTGCGGGCGATTCCCTGATCCACCTCTACGCAGACGACACCATTCTGTATACTTCTGGCCCTTCCTTGGACACTGTGCTATCTAACCTCCAAACGAGCTTCAATGCCATACAACACTCCTTCCGTGGCCTCCAACTGCTCTTAAACGCTAGTAAAACCAAATGCATGCTTTTCAACCGTTCGCTGCCTGCACCCCCGACTAGCATCACCACCCTGGACGGTTCCGACTTAGAATATGTGGACATCTATAAGTACCTAGGTGTCTGGCTAGACTGCAAACTCTCCTTCCAGACTCATATCAAACATCTCCAATCCAAAATCAAATCTAGAGTCGGCTTTCTATTTCGCAACAAAGCCTCCTTCACTCACGCCGCCAAACTAACCCTAGTAAAACTGACTATCCTACCGATCCTCGACTTCGGCGATGTCATCTACAAAATAGCTTCTAATACTCTACTCAGCAAACTGGATGCAGTTTATCACAGTGCCATCCGTTTTGTTACTAAAGCACCTTTTACGACCCACCACTGCGACCTGTATGCCCTAGTCGGCTGGCCCTCGCTACATGTTCGTCGTCAGACCCACTGGCTCCAGGTCATCTACAAGGCTATGCTAGGTAAAGTGCCGCCTTATCTCAGTTCACTGGTCACGATGGCTACACCCACCCGTAGCACGCGCTCCAGCAGGTGTTTCTCACTGATCATCCCTAAAGCCAAAACCTAATTTGGACGCCTTTCCTTCCAGTTCTCTGCTTCCTGCGACTGGAACGAATTGCAAAAAATCTCTGAAGTTGGAGACTTTTATCTCCCTCAACAACTTTAAACATCTGCTATCCGAGCAGCTAACCGATTGCTGCAGCTGTACATAGTCCATCGGTATATAGCCCACCCAATTTACCTACCTCACCCCCCATACTGCTTTTATTTATTTACTTTTCTGCACACCAGTATCTCTACTTGCACATGATCATCTGATGATTTATCACTCCAGTGTTAATCTGCTAAATTGTAATTATTCGATTTATTGCCTACCTCCTCATGCCTTTTGCACACATTGTATATAGATTCTCTTTTTTTCTACCATGTTATTGACTTGTTTATTCCATGTGTAACTCTGTGTTGTCTGTTCACACTGCTATGCTTTATCTTGGCCAGGTCGCAGTTGCAAATGAGAACTTGTTCTCAACTAGCCTACCTGGTTAAATAAAGGTGAAAAAAAAAATGAAAAAAAGTTAGTCAGCATCTCACGGAGGCATAGCACTGTGGCATACAGTGGATCCTAGAATCATTTAGATCAGGCTCTCAAACTATTGTGGTCCGGGGACCCCTTTTGTGATAGCAAATATATAAGGGAAGCCCTCAATCAGAACAACTTGAGTGAGAAAAATAGCATACAAGGTGTTTTACTATGACTTCGGCAGTGCATGGCCGGATGAACCAACGCTCGGTCCTGGGAAGGAACATTTTAAAAATTCCAGCCTCTTGACATTTCCTATATTGCTACATATTTTGTCATGAGGCAAAGAGTTTGTGTTGTTGCAGCTTTAAAACTAATATTCTGCAATTCTACACATTTTCCCACGAGGCAGAAAGAAAACTGCAGTTTAAAATATATACACACACACTTTGGGTTATTGAGCTGAAAAATGTATAATTGGTGGAGTACTGTTAATGCCAATATCCCTGTGAGCCTCCCAGGCCCATGTTGTCCAGGGTTTAACATAAATTGTATATTAATAATATGACATTTTATTGTATTACACTCTAAACTAATTCAACAGATCCCTTGCAAAAATATGTTTATCCTGTTAGTAATATTCAGATATATATTTTTTGAAATTACATACAAAAATGTTTACATTTGATGGGTCTGCAGACCCCAGCTTAACTGATTTAGATTGTTTGTTCATGCTGTCTGATGCACTTCAGTTGGATCCTTTAGCCATTTGAGTGGATCTTCGTAAGGCAATTTAGAAGATCCTTTTAGATCCATTTGACCGGATCCTTAGAATCTGGTCCATCCTCTGACCATGATATGCTAGATCCATAATATGCCATGCTCTAGCTCTATGCAAATGTTTCTGAATCTCCATTTCCCCTCTGATGTCCAGGAACATCCTGATGAGAGACTCAAGTCAGTATGAGTGGATCTTTTCGGGTCCGTTTGACTGGCCGGGGTTTGATGCATGAGTTGGATTCATTGGATCCTCTGGCCAGATGGCCTAGATGAGATCCTGATGGTCAGTCAGCATACTTGGCTCCTCTTGTCTCTAACCCTCACCCTCCTCTTCTTCCTATGTTGAGTGTTCAGCTGTTACTTAGTGACTAAATCATAATGCACTATAGGTTAAATATAAAATGTTAATCATTTCTGAATCCCTTGAGATTGATTTTTTTTTATTTTAATTTTGGGTAAAATGATCCACTTTAATCTTAAACTATGGTGTCCAAATAAGTAAATAAACAATTCTGTGTTTAAACAGAGATGATTACATCAGACAGTAATTAGAGTTCACTTCAAATAAACTGACATTACTGGTTACTATTTGAGAAATAAAGATTATTATGGTGGCAATGTCTGACTAGATCCAAAACCTGACCCACTGGAGATAAGATCGCGATGCCACTGTTATCCTATCAAGCCTGGACAAGTATTCCCTTTCAAACCAATGTCACATGAGAATGCTCAGATTGGTTTCTTGTTCCTTACCTTTTGGGTGGTGAGACCATACACTTCCACAGAACTGCATAGAGACCCAGTACGAAACCAATGAACACTGCTGCTGCAATGGCTCCTACACACAGACAGATTTACAGAGAAAAATCTATGTTCACACATTTAGGAAGTATACATTGTCACAGATGGCTTTGAGTGTCAAAAAAAAAAAAAAAAAAAAAAAAAAGTGAAATTCCATCACATACAATATGCTACCCTCACACTACCCTGTCACGTCCTGCAACATGAAATGGAAAGAGCATCTTAACAGAGCAGCTCAAACTCATCTACAGGACATGTAACTGTTTGCAGCAGTACAGAGACGACACTTAGCAGTGCAATGCCAACTGCACTGCCCCTTGGCTGACCATTAACTATTACTGACCATTACCGTGGCTAGCGGAATGTCACGCTGTCTTCCAAACCTCTGGCCTGCCTGGGTCTGACCACCTGACACGTGTCTGATTAAGTGTCTTTATTTTCCACCAGGGAAATATTGAGCATGTTCCAACTGAAACCCTAAAATCAGATAAGAGGATAGCAAGAGAGCGATGTCATGACCCACCCCAAACACTGTTTTACTCAACAACAAAAGGCAAAGAGAGAGAGGAATGCTAAACATTCCCCAATTTAGACTAAAAGCACACTTAAAAACCAGGAGCCATGGTGACACAATGAGGTCACCTCAGCCTGGTCTTTACTTGACTGGTCAGAGGTTTACATTTGGTCAGCATTGATCTGGATCGTCTATGTCTAGAGGGATCCAGATAGACTTACTGACTGTCCAAAGAAGATGAGATGAAGGGAGAGGTGAACTGAGCTACAGCTTGTTTAATCTGCCTGACACATCAATGCACCAAGGTAACAGACTAGCCTTTGTCAATGCAAACAAGTGATGAGTCTCACCTGGGATGATGCCACTGCCTCTGGCCTGGGGGCCTTCTGTATATGAGGGACGAGGGATGGCCGTTGACTCTTTAAAAAAATGAGATTGAATGAGATTTGCTGTGTGTAGTAACAGTCATCAAAAATGTTAAAAGATAGTCTGTTTGTTTCTAATAAATGCAACAGTTGGACAAGAGATGAAGATTCTCCAAACTTTTAGAATTGTTAAAATCCCTTAGATGGACAGAATTATAGCACATGAAACATTTTACTGGCACAGACAAATCATGAATTCAGGGATTTGTGGGAATTCAGTTATTCAACTTAAAATGTAATGTGTAAAAAAAAAAGTGCCTAATTTCCATATGGCTAAATGAGTTTGCATATATGAATATATTAACATAAATGGGTGGAACAGGGCTGTAACCACCAAAAACTTGCTGTCTGCCCACCTGCTGTCTTCTAGGCCCACCTGCTCTCACCTGTGCGTCTTGACTGCCTCAAATTACTGTTTTCCCGTCCTCTTGCATAATTCAACAAGTGTTTCAATAGCAGGAGAACCTCAGATTTAAAATCAACACCCTTGGCTCTAGATTATACCCATCTATACATTATTTGTGTGATCAGACATATCAATATAATCCAAGTGTTTATTTTTCGGAAGTTCATTTCAGCGCACCTAATTTGTAAACATTTCAAAATGTATGAAATTACTTTTTTAAATTCCACAAAAAATGAACACCCAACAAAATAAAGTTATCTTTCTTGTGATGTAAGTGTCGAGGAGATGTGTTAAATCCCAGACGAAGCTTTAGCGTTTTTATAGATGCAATGGAAATCCAATGATTTCCATTGAGCCCATTTCAGTCATTACCAGGGTGTTTGACAGGTCACTACAAACATTCACGCATTCATAACATAAAAGAATTAGACACAAGCAAGAGTAGGAATGAGTCACAGGAGTAAAATGTGAGCAATCAAGCCAACAATATTTAAGTGACAAGTGGATTTTGTGGACCCCTCAAACACAGGAAATAGATAGCCGAAAGGGACAATTCCCGAAGTGGGCGGGGCATGCACATTTCTACTGTGTGTGTTGGAGATTGACACCACACCTGTGCCTAATTCCAGTCAATTCAGGAAGTACACTGAAATTCCAATTCTCGTCAAAGCTTTTCAATTAGGAAAAATGTGAATTTAAATGTGGTTTACTTTCTGAATTGACTGGAATTTTAATGAAATTGACCCCAAACCTGACTGATACACACTCACCATTGCGCTGCTCATATGTAGCGAGGACCCATGTGTGCATTGGAACAGCTCTCTGAAAGACAGAGACAGACTGAAAACATACAGGACACACACAATCCCAACGAAAACACAGTACTGGTGAGCACAGGAGGTTGGTGGCACCTTAATTGTGGAGAACGGGCTCCAGACAATGACTGGAGCAGAATCAGTGGAATGGTATCAAATACATGGTTTCCATATGTTTGATGCCATTCCATTTGCACTGTTCCGGCCATTATTATGAGCCATCCCCCCCTCAGCGGCCTCCTGTGCTGGAGAGTGGAGACAAAAGTTCAGTAGCATCTGC
The DNA here is from genome assembly GCF_029448725.1 of Salvelinus fontinalis. Lineage (NCBI taxonomy): Eukaryota > Metazoa > Chordata > Actinopteri > Salmoniformes > Salmonidae > Salvelinus > Salvelinus fontinalis. The sequence continues at coordinate 42,539,388 of NC_074692.1, forward strand.
TTGTCTGTGCATGTAGTCAGACTCATCTCCCCTTGACAGTTGCACTCTGATCCAACTCAGAGGCCTACTTCAACTCAGGCAACACAAAAAAAAGTGTGATTTTAAGTCAGCTTGCATTCACCCTTCTCTGGAGAAAAATGACAAAAACTGCCACTTTTTAAAAAGACACAGTAAACACATAAAATCGGGTTTCAGCAAAAACATTGGAGGAAGTCTTGCAGAATGGAAAATTAAAGTAGGCCTATGGCGCGCCATGATTGTTTGTCCAAGATAAGAACTGAGCCAGCGACAGTTTCCAAAACATCTGTAGGGTTTTTCACAGCCTGCATGAGTCTCCCATCAAGAAATACGAATAATCGCATAGGCAGTTTGCAGACCAATATAAAACACTTTAATATATGCAGGGATACTCATCGTAGGAAAAAAAATTGATTCAGTAAATTACTTTTATTCTTTACATTTATTCCCTCGTCAATCAAGGTGCAACAATGTAACAGCTGAGCAAGCACGTCCACGAAAACATGCAGGCTACAAATGTCTCTTTAAAAATATCGAATGTAAATATACTGGATGACCTACCTGTTTTTATTTGTTTATTCGCCTACGATGAGTTTGTCTAACTCTTACCTCCGATGTGTTTCCATCGCTAAATACAATTTTGGTCTGGTTTTTCACCTCCGTCCACATTTTTGCACGCGTGTTGTGAAATTAAAGGGAGTGATGACGCTCGTTTGCCGCTGGTTGGTTGCGAGCTCACCAGGAAACCCTCTGTCGCTTCGTAGCTTTGCTCCGCCAGCGAACTTTCTCAAAACACTTTTCATCAGCTGACTGCGATCTTCAGGAGGGCGGAGGGAGTTGGGTTCATGGGACGTACAGACTTGATTCTTCTGATAAAAATACCTATTGTGATGTATACAAATAATTTAATCAGATTGATGCTGTTTCTCTAGTTGTTGTATTAATAGGCTTACCCTATCCACACAGGTGGAAAAACTACCCAATTTTCATACTTGAGTAAGTGAAAGTGAAAGTCACCCAATAAAATACTACTTGAGTAAAGTCTAAAAGTATTTGGTTTTAAATATACTATCATGATTACCATTACTATTAGTTGTTATAACTTGCCTAGTTGGTTTGCTTGATTGGTTTATTACAAAATGATTCCCACAGGTTGGTTATAACACTACATTTTAAAACAATGAATTTACAGGACACATCTGTTCAAGGCCTTTTGTATTTTATCTAGGCAATATTACAACTTCTGTAAACAGTGATTTAGCTAAATAAATGTTCAAAATATTTGTTAATACAACATCTTCAATGTTTGCTTCCAATTCCATGGTGTGCTATTTAACTAAATAAATTACAGAACATCTCTCTCCCAATTAAGACATGATATTTAAAATGGAGAAACAAATCACTAAATAGCTACAGTTTAACTTTAACAGCATTTGTAACAGTATTTAAGTTCAGCACAACTTAGACGTTTACAGAACAAAATTCCTCAGAGCAAACGTTTTTTGTTCACCCTTGGCTTACTTCATTTGGGGAGTTGATCATAAGTGTACAAGAGTCATCAAAGTGTCCTTCATTGGAAACACTGGTGTCAAGTTAACTATCTGTTTGCCCCACTCAACTGAGAAGCAGGTTAAGATCCAACATTATGGTGAGTGTAGTCAGCTTACTATTGCACAGAAGTTGTGCCATAAAGCAATAAGAGCAGTTCAGGTCACAGACTAATTATGTATTTGCACACAGACGTTCACAAACACACGCACACACACTCAGGTCATAAGACACAAAATAAAGCAGCAAGATAAACGACATCTAAAATATCAAAGGCCTCTCTCCATCTCACATTGTTCAACAACTCGTCCTCTGGAGTCACACAATGAAAAACCATCCAAAGCCAAATGAGTGTGTTACGGTACTGATTATAAGGAGTGCTATCTGGGATGTTGGAGTGTGTTTTTCACACAAAGCTGAGCCAGTTAAATGAAACAGAATGCTTTGATAGAAATGTTTGTCGAACACACCTGATTCAGTGTTATGCTGAAAGGGGAATCTTGTCTGTTCTATACTGTTCTTTACAAATAGTCCCTCGTCAATCAAGTTGCAACAATGTAACAGCTGAGCAAGCACGTCCGTGATGGGTCAGAGCTTAAACGGCGCTGCATGGTCAATCCGTCATCTGCAATGGCCATGCAGCATTTACGGCCTCTGCAGAAATCAGGCAATTCATACTTGCGGAAGTGAGTTTGTGTTTTTTTTACAGGACTTCCCGCCACTACCTAGCATCAACCAATCATGTCAATGCAGAGATATTTTTATTTAACCTTTATTTAACTAGGCAAGTCAGTTAAGAACAAATTCTTATTTTCAATGATGGCCTAGGAACTGCCTTGTTAGGGGGCAGAACGTAAGATTCTTACCTTGTCCGCTCGGGGATTCGATCTAGCAACCTTTCGGTTACTGTTCCAACGCTCTAACCACTAGGCTACCTGCCACCTCAGTGCCCTTCGCATTGTTCAAAAATTTGGGAGGCCCACAGCAATGCTGTACGGAATTCAATTTGGCCTCAGTGTGCCTCCGGATGCTCTGCAATTATGTCGCACCCTCCATACGGAGTTTCCGACCACACTTTCTGATCAAGCATAAATCGCCTCTTATGGTGGATCATAACCATTGAGAATGATAAAGGCCTCTAGTGGCCAAAATGCCATTTTAGCATTGGCAGTGCCATTGAGGGCTTCCACCATACTTCTGCCATTTTAAAGTAGTCAACCGGGTGGGGATTCCTACGGGTTGCAGCCTCAATGGCGCTGCCCATGCTGTGACAGACGCTATAATGAAACAGCTATAAAGAGGAGTCCTATATCTATCTCTATGATCAGAACCCATTGGTGGGTGGGTGATGGCTGATTCATTGTGAGAACTGCATCCAGACAGACCAATGATTTAGATAAACACTACATGACTGATAGGGGGCGCTGTGTTGAAGCCAGCATGTCTCCATCTTGGCACTCCCCAGCATTATAAAAAATATTTTGGAATCTATAGAAATGCATTTATTAATGTCTACATTTGTTTTTGCCACATTTATTCTATTACAGACACCTTAAATGCATACTTTTAAATTATGTGAGTTAAACATAAAAATACCAAATGAAAAGTATAATTTTTTAGAGATTACTAATGTTACAACAAAACAATATTTAAATATATGTAACTTTGTCCTTGAAAAATGTAAATTGAAATACTGTAGAATTTCAATCATTCCTATGGAGGACTGCTCCTACTGGGGAGTACCAATATGGCCAACCAGTGGCTTCAAAGCCTCTCAATAGCCAATACATAGCGTCAACAATCCAGTTTTTGTATACATCATTGGTCCAGACAAGAAACACTGGTTTGTTTAGCTAACGTTGTGAAACACAAAATTTTAAAAAGCTTTGGAGGGATTACAGCGCAACTCCAGTAAAACACTGCAAGACCTGCCTTTCATACCACATACACAGCAAGACTTCAATGTAACCCATAAATCAATAAGGCTTAGTATCTCAAGAAGAGTCCATAGACATCACTACACACTGCTTTCTAAGTACAGGCTACCCAATTTAGTTTAACAAGCCCATCCGCACGAGCAATACCAATCAAAAACCTGGAAATGTTTCAAAGTTTTCACATGCCTCCACAAAAAAAAAAACATGATTTAATACAATTAAATCACTACCCTAAACCATTCTGTGGAAATGAGCAATTTGATCACGGAGTTTTGATGTCTCAGACCCAGTTACAAACAGCCACTGCTCACCCAAATCACATTACATAGAATATAATTCCTCCAGGATACAGAGGCCCTTTAAATATGTAACAGAATATACCTGAACTACGAATGTGAGGAAACAGCACCATCTAGTGGGAAAAGAAAATACGACACTACAAGACCTTTACGAGAACACCAGCAGATCCTGGGTTCCAGAAGTCTCTTGTTTAACGTTAGCTGTGAGTTACTACATAGAACAGAGCGAGATTGTCAGGGTTGCTTTAAAGCCAAGCATGAGAACTTAATCTCTCCTCCTTCAAAACGTAAGATTCTGATACAGTCTGAAATTCAGGAAACGCTTAAAGACTTTTTTCAAAGAACAAACCACCAAAGATACAAACACGTTATTGATTATTGACCACGTCCTGGCTGGCTATGAACCACCTCAAAATGCCTTTTGAAAGGTTACAATGAAGCAAATAAATATAATAATTAATCATTTTCCCCTGCCAATCCCCCCCCCCAACTGCCTCTGTGCCCTCCCAGTGACTGAGCAGAGGCCAATCTATCTCCTGGAGGCTGGGGCATGATGGGAGTTGTAGGATGAGCAGAAAGGCCAAGAGATGTGTCTAAGAGGACAGTTCACAGTCATTACATGACCTCGCAGCATGAGTTCTGCTTCCGTGCCTGTGGGATAGAAAACAGAGTGATTGATTAGCAATTACTATATCAATTGCACACTGAGGAGGCTACCTCGGTGATGAAAATGAGTCGTAATAAAGAGTTTTAAAAAGGCAGAGGATCTGTAAGTAACCGCCCCGTCCCGGATCCCTTTTCATCAGAGCTGAAGATCCGAATCACGTTCTTTACACACACATTTGTGGGCACCCTCCCTTCACATTTCTAACTGTCGATCTGGAACTATAATTCTTCAAGTTTTACAGGTGAAACATCCATGCAGCATCTGCACACCAACTATTTGATCTCAATCAGTTTAATCAGGAAATGCATTTAGATCTTGAGTTCCACAGTGTTGTTTCAAAGTAGCCTACATTGTTGTTTTGAACTATGTACCGTGAGCAAATATTATAGCAAATGGTGTTCAACTGTAGCATACCTGTGTTTAGTTTCAATCAACGCACATACTTTGCCTAGTGACACGCGCTGCTGAGTTTTTGGCCACGAGAGAAAAATGCTACGATTCGCACAATCATCCTAAAATCTAAAGAAATTAGGTGTTGTTACAGTAACATTATACTATGCAATTATATTTGGTTCTGTTATGTAGGATACTATCATTATGTGATCTTGCAGACATTGATTCAGCTTTGATATAACTAACAGAGCACCATTCACCATTCGTAGTAGCCTGTTCTCTGAGCTACCGAACAAATAGAGCAGTAGAAAGTAAAGTAGAGAATCCTTCACAAGCAGAAGCTTCTAAACTGTCAAGAAGAAAAGTCGGATCAGCAGCCACTCCGTTTTAATAAAAGCCTTGCAAATGAAAGTTGCACTAAAAGTAGCCCAAGTTTCATCTAACATGCAATGACAGTTTGAACCGGAGAGCTCAGTCCACAGTCACTACAGTACTTACAGTCTTATAAAAGGCTTTAGACTGGTTCCCCAGGTGTTCAGACTTCTGCACCAGATCATCCAGCTTCTCCCCTCTTTCCAACAGAGACTCCATTGTGTTGTGCTGCAGAGACAATCACACCACACTTCATATACAGCATCACACCAACCACAAGCACTAGCAGTGTTAGACATGCAGTAGTGCAAGTTTCAGCTTCCTATATGGGGAAAATCATGTTAGAGTCCATAGCAAAAGAAAGTAAGGTTGAGAATCCAGAGTACAGCCAGTTTTTCACACAAATCTCCAACTGACAAACAGTTGATTTACGCTAGAGGCAATTATACGAGCTTATCTCAAGTTTGCCCATTATAAGAGAGATTCTCAGAGATGTGGTTATGTCAGGGAGTGTCGACTGAAGATACTTACCAGAATAATCTTTGTCTCGTCCAGTTCAGCCTGCACTTTGGTCATAGCATCTGCCTCTCTGGGGTTCTGAGGAGAAAACAGACTCTGTCAAACTATCACAATTATGGATATTCAAGTGTTCTTCAAAGTTATTTAATTGTATGTGTAATGTTTGTTGTGTGTCATTTTAGAGAGGATGTCATGTGTACCTGGTACTTGGCCAGGTGGATGTCCAGAGCTTTGTAGTTGATGGTTTCAGGGTTTCCAGATGGCCAGTCTATGCTGTCCACTTGTCTGGAGAACTCCTCTAGCACCTGCATGATCAAACATCAAACCGTTAAATCAGGATTTCATAAACTATGGGTCGAGACCCAAAGTGGGTCCTGGTCATGTAAGGTGGGTTGCAAATTATGAGAATACATCTATAATCATACACCATTTCTTCTTAATTTGGAGGACCCCTGCATTAAATGCTGAAACAGATACCGAAAGGGCCTGGTGAGGAGCAATAACTCTGGAAGAAAACCTGAGACGAACAAGACCCAGACCAGAGTAATATTCTCCACTTGTTGCTAAGGGAATAATGTATCTCTGCACATCATCTCTACCCACCTTGTCTAGTAGTGTGAAGGCGACCCTTTGAGGGTACTCGCTGTCTGCTATCACCACTGCACTCAGACTGTCATTCCTCACATACACGTGGCACAGGTACTCTGGAGGGAGAGGGTAGAAATTGTAGAAATAACCTCCTGTTAGCAGGTCGAAGACAGCACGTCTTTCTCCAGACTCCACCGTCACCCGCTTTTACATCTTTCTTAACTTATAACATGGACGCGGGGTTCTCCCACAGCACAAGTGCAGAACAGGACAATCGCTTCAGCAACAAGTAGAAGAAACTTCTAACTGGTCAGTTTTATCTCCATCTCTTCATTCAAAGACTCAGTCATGGACACTCTTACTGACACTTGTGGCTGCTTTGTGTGATGTATTGTTGTCTCTACCTTCTTGCCCTTTGTGCTGCTGTCTGTACCCAACAATGTTTGCACCCTGTTTTGTGCTGCTACCATGTTGTGCTGCTGCCATGTTGTTGTCATGTTGTGTTGCTACCATGCTGTGTTGTCATGTGTTGCTGCCTTGCTATGTTGTTATCTTAGGTCTCTCTTTATGTAGTGTTGTGTTGTCTCTCTTGTAGTGATGTGTGATTTGTCCAATATTTTTTATTTTATTTTCAATCCCAGCCCCTATCCCCAGAAGGAGGCCTTTTGCCTTTTGGTAGGCCATCATTGTAAATAAGAGTTCTTAACTGACTTGCCTAGTTAAATAAAGGTTAAAAATAATAATAATCAGAACACCGCCAAATGTTATGGCCCAGTGTGTAAGGAGTTCACCTTGTTCTTTGACTGAGGCTCGGCTGCCGTGTGCAGAACGCTCCACAATCAAGGCGCTGGTGAAGGTCATGAACTCTTGCACACTGCCAAAACCAAACACACAGACAATGGTGAAAACAGTGTTGGTGTTCTTGTCAATTCTAATGAATTGTGTTAAACCATGACAGGTTTAAGATAGGATACTATTAATGACAGGGAAGTCATCTTCTCCTTCATCTGCACTGATGTACAAGAACTGGACAGGTGACAGAATATTCTCAGTCAGAGTCCATCGCACATTGTTTTCATATATCTTGTCTTCAGATCAATGGAGATTGAGGGAAGGAATCCCCTTTAGACTATTAAAATGCACCCAGGTGCCAAGAGGAGGACCCACCTTGAGCGTTGGAAGAAGCTAAAGGAGGATAGGTCATAGGCAGATTTAAGGAGGTTGGATTTAGTCGCTCCTTTGTGGAGGACGCTGAGGCTGTACAGCTTCATGATGACGCAGGGACAGAGAGTCACAGGGCTAGGGATGATAGGCGTGTCCCCGCGCAGAAGCCTCAAAACAACAACAACCACAATGCCAAGAGGTCTCAATGCCTGCCTGCCAAGAAAAGGAAACAATTCAAATCACATGAGCCAAAGCGAACCAAGCATATAGCCACAAAGGACATGCTCTGTAAGATAGCCTACTCCCCACAGTGCCACATATTCTACAATCTAAACGAATGCTAAACTAGTTAACATTACCACGATAGAATCACAGACGGAACAAGGGTTAGTTAATCATATCCTTGAAATAAGTCGACATGCACCGCTTCGTCATTTACTGTATCTTCATCAATATAGCTGGTTAGTTAGTTAACTCACACCGATTGCTAGCTAGATAGCTAAATTATTTATTTTAGTTTCCTGGCGAGATGAGGAGCAATTTGACAGTGAATGAATGAATCGAAATGCGATCCCACTTCATAGAGAGCTGGCTAACGTTACAACAACAACTGATGTTCTTTCGACGACGGAGTTAGCTAAAGTTAATTTGTCGTACTTACTTACCAGATAAGACTGCACTGTTTGACATATGTTGAGAATAAAATATCAACTGAAATAGTCCATAACTACAGAACGTTCACTAATGTAGTTTATTTCTAGCCACTCCAACCACGTCACGATATAAGCAATGTCCCACAGGATAATAGTTCCGGAATGCAACACTGCCTCATCTTCTTCTTCTATGATATCATGGCGGTCCGCAAACAATCGTTAAAGTGCGTGCCGCCACCTACTGTGCTAGAATGATCTGCCCAATTCTGTACTACCATGAAAATAAAATTCAAAACCAAATAAATCCCTAACTTCTACCACACCCTCCCCAACCCCATAGAACTAGATCTATATCATGTTGAAACACTCCACCCGTAGGATTGTTCAGTATGTCACAGTATGTGTTTTGATCTGCCCAATTCTGTACTACCATGAAAATAAAATTCAAAACCAAATAAATCCCTAACTTCTACCACACCCTCCCCAACCCCATAGAACTAGATCTATATCATGTTGAAACACTCCACCCGTAGGATTGTTCAGTATGTCAACAACCATTTCAACAGTAACATCTGTTACCCCCAATATCTCTTTTGGAGTCTCCACAATAACCTTCAACCTGGCATTTCTGCTTTCCACAACCAAAGTTATATTGATAACCTTACCAAATAAAACCTATGAAGTCAACTTTATTCATTCAAAGTGTCATTGACACCGCACATTAATGAGCTCAAGATTTCTGAACAGGCCTCAAAACCATGCCAGGACCATCAGAAGCACCAGTCCTGACTGTAGGTCCACTTACTACAGGTACCTCCATTTAAGCTCCATCAGTCCCCACTGTAGTTCTACCAACATGTTTTCTGGCCTCTGCATACGACACATCATGACTGATCCTATATCTCTGAGCCTCTCTCTGTACCTGGCATCCACCAAATTCTGCACTGTGTTCTCCTCACAATTAGTACACTTAACCTTCACATTGCTTCCACATTCACCGTAATCATGTGCCCCTCCATACTTGGCACATATATTCTTTCCTTTACATTGAGCAGCTGCATGTCCCATTCTTTGGCATTTAAAACACTGCACTGCAAATGATACAAATTCTCTAACGTTGAAACTCAGGAATCCTTTCTCTACTTTTCCCAGCAAGACTCTCAAACCTCAGCATCATTGATAAGCTTTCACTTCTTTGACCCTCTTTCCTACTGATCAACCTTTTGGCCTTAATCACTCTTGCTCCCTTCACATTCTCTTTAATATCAACTGTGGACATAGATATTGGGACATCAGTGATGTCCCATCAGTGGGACATCATCTGTTGTTTTGAATATGGCGACCTGCAGTATCACTGGCTGTTGATGAGGTGGGACGCTACCCTAGAGACAACAAAGACCAGGGAGGTTTTCCAATGCTTCGCAAAGAAGCTTATTGGTAGATGAGTAAAAAAACAGACGTTGAATATCCCTTTTTTAATGTTTTTTTATTTAACCTTTATTTAACTAGGCAAGTCAGTTAAGAACAAATCCTTATTTACAATGACGGCCTTCCAAAAGTGGGCTGGGATTAAAAATAAATATGTAGGACAAAACAAACATCACGACAAGAGAGGCAACACTACATAAAGAGAGACCTAAGACAACAACACAGCATGGCAGCAACACACAGCAAAAACATGTTGTATGTGGAGGATGAGGGCTGCAGTAGGTATCTCAGATGGGGGGGAGTGAGGCCTAAATGTTTTTATAAATAAGCATCAACCAGTGGTTCTTGCGATGGGTTGAAGCTCCTTTAGCACCTCAGACTCAGTGACTGCCTGCAGGGAGAAACTTTGTAGCGAGGCAGGGGAACAAGAGGGAGGAGCATCTGGGCTAGTCACATTAGAAGGGGTGGGAGATGAGGAAATTTTGGATGGGCATGGAGGCACTGCTGAGTCAAATAGGTATCGTGACTTAATGAAGTGGTGATTAAAGAGCTTAGCCATGTGCTCCTTGTCAGTCATAACCACATCATCCAAATTAAGGGACATGGGCAGCTGTGAGGAGGAGGGTTTATTCTCCAGGTCTTTAACCGTTTGAGAACTTCTTGGGGTTAGACCCATAGAGAGAACTGCTCCTTAAAGTAACTAACTTTGGCCTTCCAGATAGACTGAGTGAACTTATTTCTCATTTGCCTGAACGAGAGCCAGTTCGCCTGAGTATGAGTGTGCAGAGCCTTTCGCCAAATGCAATTCTTGAGGTGGAGTAACTCTGCAAGATCACGGTCAAACCAGGGTCTGAACCTATTTTTTATTCTCATTTTAATTGTAATTTTCTTGTTAATAACAATACCACTGAAAATATCAAAAAAGAAGGTTATAAGCGTCTTTGACAGAGGGGCTCAAACTGACTCTATACTAATTTACAGAGGCCAGGTCTTGAAGGAAGGTTTGCTCATTAAACTTTTTTAGCAAGCGTCTATGACAAATCAGGACAGGTCGTTTAACTGAGCAGCCATTACGAACACAGGCTGTAAAGAAAACACCAGACTGATAACTATCAGGATTATTTGTGAGGATAACATCAAGGAGAGTAGCCTTTTCCGGATGTTTGGACTCAAACCTTGTGGGATTGGTAATAATCTGAGAAAGATTGAGGGAGTCCCGTTGCTTTAGGACTTTAGGAAGTTCTGCTTGCCGAAAAAGGTTATAACCAGAAAGGTTAACATCAGTGTTCAAAACCCTCTTACTTAACCACATCTCAGTAATGACCAACACATCTGGATAGGAGCTGTGAACCCACACTTTCAATTGATACATTTGAGGTAATAAACTTCTAGTGTTAACGTGCAGAAAACCCAGGCTTTTATGTTTGTAAATTAATTTGGTCAAGCTTTGTAGCCTGTTCGGTCTTTCTCTATAAATATACAGTATGCTTAGATAACCTATGTAGAAAAATATACAGATCTGTACATAGAATTAGGCATAATGATTATGGCTCTAGATTGCAGGAAAAATTTGTTTCCAGTGTTTTAAAAATGTAAGATTCAAATAAATTCATAGCACCCCCCTCAATCCTCATCTACTTCATGCCCCTTTCAAAATAATTGGTGCATGACACCCCTGGTTTCAACATAATTTGTCAACATATTGTGACGTGGAATCTATATGTAAAATACGTTGGATTTGCTAAAAGTTGTTTTGAGAATGAAATTTCAACCACAGGATTATGTCATGTCATCATGGTTACAAATATTCAACATAGAATTTCAATTTGTGCCTCTGAAATAATGTCAGATCTTCAATGTTATGTCCACTACCAGAAAATAAAATGGTGGGTAGCACCTCCTACTGGATAATTGATCTACCTACAGCTATCCATTTGGTCTCCTATCCAAGGTTCTAACTAAGCACTGCTTAGCTTTGATATTTGTCACTGACTATTACTGTCACGATCGTGTGAGGGAGAGACGGACCAAAACGCAGCATGTGGAAAATAAGCCAACTTCCTTTTATTATAGAAGAAGGCAAAACGAAACAAAACACTTACAAACTAACAAAACAATAAACGACGTGAAGCTAATAAACGTAGTGCACACACACACATGCTACAAACGTTCAGACATAGACAATTCCCCACAACAAACTAAAGCCTATGGCTACCTTAAATATGGCTCCCAATCAGAGACAACAGAAACCAGCTGTCTCTAATTGGGAACCCATTCAGGCAACCATAGACTTTCCTAGACAACTACACACAACATAGACACAGCTAGACAACTATACTAAACATAAACCCAACTACTCTAAATAAACCCCCTAAACCTTACAACCACCCTAGACACTACAAAACCCACATAAATTACCCATGTCACACCCTGACCTAACTAAAATAATAAAGAAAACAAAGAATACTAAGGCCAGGGCGTGACAATTACCAATGTGCTGTTGTTGTCACGACTTCTACCGAAGTCGGTTCCTCTCCTTGTTCGGGCGGTGTTCGGCGGTCGACGTCACCGGTCTTCTAGCCATTGCCGATCCATTTTTCATGTTCCATTTGTTTTGTCTTGTTTTCACACTCACCTGGTTTCAATTCCCTAATTACATGTTCTATATGTTCCCTCTGTTTCCCCCATGTCCTTGTCGGGAATTGTTTATTTGTAAGTACGTGTGCATTGTGTGACTGGTGCGAAACGGGTTTTGTGCCCATGTGTTTGTTGTTTTTGTATGCCGGTAGTTATGTTTATTAAACGGCTCCGGCTATTTACCAAGTTCTGCTCTCCTGCGTTTGACTTCACTCCCACCAGTTACGCACCCCTTACAATTGTGAGAATGCCTGTTGTGAAATCGCCACATAAAATAGATTCACTGTCAATGTCAAAGTCATTTCAAAGGGTAGGTCAAAGAGCCAATGAAATGTAAGCACCATACTTTATCAACATCATCAATGATGCCATTTAAGCCTATAAAGCATTTGCGAAAGTCATCAACAGCTATTGTTTCAATTCAACCCAGGATTCAACCAAAAATAGACAATACATATAGGCCTAGGGTTTCAAGCTTTGGTTAACTTCCAAATTAATCTACAAGTTAATAATAACTGATTGGTTGGATTCACGTCTCCATCTCAACCGAAAATAAATTAATGTACAAGTTAATAACTGATATGTTGGATTCACGTCTCCATCTCAACCAAAAATAAAAATAAAATCATGATTTAGTCCTATTCTTACATTTTTATTTTCGGTTGAGATGGAGACGTGAATCCAACATATCAATTTTTATTTGTAGACAATTTGAAATTAAAGCAACTAAATCAGTGGCACAGATGTAACTATCCAAGCAGAAGATGCATGTTCTTCAAATGTTGATATTTGGATGTGTTGACAACCAAACACAATTCAATATTACTTTTGTAGTATAGTAAATAGCCTAAAGTTAAGGTTTTCTTACCAACTAACATAACATTATTTATTTGACCATCCATGGCCACATTGAGGTTAACGTAACTATATTTGTCCTCTAATCTAATCATAGAATGTGTGCATGTTCAAGATAGCATGCAAAGTCACAGATCTGTGGAGATCTTCACAATTGCTATAATAATCTGCATAGAATCTCGAACAGCATTGATGTACTTTTTATGAAATCTGAACTGCAATCCAGGACATTTGGTGGTGCTATTAGATGAAGCACAGTGATAACACATTAAGTTGTTGTATAAATACACAAATTATCTGACTTCGTATTCCTATTTGAACTTTGTTGTGCTTTTAAATGCTTGAAATTGCAATGATAGCACATTTAGGTGACAACTAACCCAAAAATCTGACATTGTTTTTCATTGGAATTTGGTTGTGCTTTCAGATGGTTGACAGCGTATTGACAACACATTCGGAATTCAGCATATGTTTGGCTGTCTTTTTGAAAGGGTGAATATAAACCAAGTGTACAAAATATTAGGAACTCGTGCTCTTTGCATGACATAGACTGACCAGGTGAATTCAGGTGAAAGCTATGATCCAACTTGTTAAATCCACTTCAATCAGTGAGGATGAAGAGGAGGAGCAGGTTAAAGAATGATTTTTAAGCCTTGAGACAATTGGGACATGGATTGTGTATGTGTGCAATTCAGAGGGTGAATGGACAAGACAAAAGATTTAAGTGCCCTTGAACATGGTATGGTAGTAGGTGCCAGGTGCACCGGTTTGAGTGTGTCAAGAACTGTAGCACTCCTGGGTTTTTCATGCTCAACAGTTTTCCGTGTGTAAGAAAAATGGTCCACCACCCAAAGGTCATCTAGAGCCAACTTGACACAACCGTGGGAAGCATTGAAGTCAACATGGGCCGGCATCCCCATGGAATGCTTTTGTCACCTTGTAGAATCCATGCGAATTAAGGCTGCTCCTAATGTTTTGTACATTCAGTGTAGGTTGTAATCTCATTGGTCAATGTCTCAATCAAATATTATCCAGTTGTCCACGTTGATATGACGTGGTGTGCCCAGGGGGTAGTAGTTTGGTAAACTATATTTTCAGAGTAGCTTTCCCAACACTGGTAAAATGTCAACAACAGGACAGGCCATGATGACCTAAGCCTCGCCTAGGGTACTGTAATTTCTCAGCACCCCCAGTCTTTGTTTCCCTAAGTAATTTTGCTCCATTTAACAATTCCCACTTGGCCACTTTCCTCAGTGCTAAGTGTTTTCCATACCAGAAGTGTCCAGATAAATTGATTTCCAGGGCAACGGATTAAAAACGTTGAGCATGTAGACTGTGAAAGAGAGTTCTTGGAAGCATCTGTTGACAGGGTGGTTGTGGCAGGATAAGGGGAGTTTTCCCCCCCTTGAATAGGATAGTTTTGGTTGCCATAGATATTCAGGAAAAAATAGCCCTGCCTAGTCAATGAGACGTAGCTTTGGAGCTGTATACCATAACCGTACGCAACTGTTTTCTCAAATGGAAAAGCAATAAAACATTTATTTTTTGGATACACATTGAGATTTATATTTGGTTGAAAATTACGATCTGAGGACCAAGGTGAGAAGGACTTGATTTAACCTGACGTTGAATAGTTTGCTTTTGGCCAGTATACTTATATTAACGGCCGCAGTGGATGCATCATTAACTGCAAAAGCACACGAATTAAGAAAAATAGTTTCCAGGCCTTTGAGTGAACACTTTTAACTGAATTAGCTATTGTTTTAAATTATTAGTTTACAAAATAACTAGCCTAACAGCAGACAAAATGTTCAGCAGGGAGGAATTGGTTGGACATAAATGACTGGACATTTGTTCAACACATGTTAAATAAATAGTTTAAAAATAATAATAAAAAAACATTTAACATTTATATTTACAGATGAAAACCAATCCTTTCTAAGTTTGTTATTTATCTTTACGTTTTCTGCGTTCTTCATGTAGCACCTTTAAAACAAACCGCTACTTTTTAACCTGCTCCTGTCGCCCATCTGGACAACACTTTACTATTCCACAGCAGACAGCACCCATGACCGGCAGGAAATGTATGATATGGATCCTCATACGATGGACAAGGTAAAAACAGAAAACTATTACCATGGGCTTTTATTTATTATTATTATTATTATTATTTTTATCCCATTTTCTCCCCAATTTTCGTGGTATCCAGTCGCTAGTAATTACTATCTTGTCTCATCGCTACAACTCCCGTACGGGCTTGGGAGAGACGAAGGTCGAAAGCCATGCGTCCTCCGAAGCACAACCCAACCAAGCCGCACTGCTTCTTAACACAGCGCGCCTCCAACCCGGAAGCCAGCCGCACCAATGTGTCGGAGGAAACACGTGAACCTGGCCCCCTTGGTTAGGGCGCACTGCGCCCGGCACGCCACAAGAGTCGCTGGAGCGTGATGAGACAAGGATATCCCTACCGGCCGAACCCTCCCTAACCCGGACGACGCTATGCCAATTGTGCGTCGCCCCAAGGACCTCCCGGTCGCGGCCGGCTGCGACAGAGCCTGGGCGCGAACCCAGAGACTCTGGTACCATGTGCTTTTAATGTTACAAATTGTCATTGTGATAATCTAATCCATTAATGGAAAATTCCCTAAAGTGTCCTTTAAAATTGTGTCAGAAATCTCACCTCCTCCCAGGGCAATGGAAAACATTACTTATCTAGCAAACTGAGTTTCCAGAAGTTTAAGAATAAATCACTGCAAAAGTCCACGAAAGCATGAAACAGTGTAACAGATAATGGGGTTATGAGCAATTGAATTAGCAGGTATTTGGATATATGTTCTGGATATTTTACTTGTCTTCAGCATTCTAAATGTGTCATTATACAATCAGTTCTATATTTGCTTTACTTCCAAGTGATTACTTTCACCATATTCTGAATATAGAACATAGTTGTTTTATTTTTAAGTCAGTGGTCTTATCTGATGAGTGAGGCAGGTGGATGGAAGCCTCGCCCATCAGGCCATCTCAGCAAACAGCCTAGCTGGAGAGCTCTAACTGGGTTCAATTAGCTGGCATAATCAGCTATGGAGAAGCACTTGGCACACGTTCAAGTTCCATCCATAAAAGGACCTGACACAAATCAAACATGGCTGGATTTCTCAAACAGCAGTGTGTGTGTGTGTGTGTGTGTGTGTGTGTGTGTGTGTGTGTGTGTGTGTGTGTGTGTGTGTGTGTGTGTGTGTGTGTGTGTGTGTGTGTGTGTGTGTGTGTGTGTGTGTGTGTGTATGGTCAATCAAACTTGAATGATTTATTAATTATTACACAAGTTTATACTGTTAGAGAATAAAGAATGTTTGAATGAACTAAATTCAGACATTCTTAATCTCTTAACAGTCTCCTGATAAGAAGAATTGTAGTGGACCCAGTGTGTCAACTTGTTTGTCTGGATTATTGTTGCATTTACTCTGAAACCAGGAGGTCATGGCACCGAGGAAAGGGTCACCACAGCTATTTTTGGAGCAGTTTTTGATAACCTTTGAGTGATAAGCACAGGAGCCCTTTGCCTACAACGCTCCATTATTGATTTTATGGGCCATTCAACTTTGCAGTGTGCTAAATTTAGATGTATATTTATCTAGTTAAATAATGATAGACTTTGAGTAACGCAAAATTAACCTGCATCTACCAGTATCTGATCTGCCTAGGTACACGTATACAGGCACAAATCATGTGCATGTTGAACCCAATGACAAAGGCTACTCTTAAACCCGCTGACATAGGTCACACCTTTGCCACGTTTTCAAAGCAAAGACAATAATCTGCATTTCAACTATTTCTAGGTCAAATTACGTTATCTATTCTACTAAATAAAAGTCAGGTCATCGCATAGATACAGAGTGGAAATTAACTTAATGGAATAAAAAATTCTGTTGAAAAGCAACAAAAATAGTTTAGCTATATGTATTTTCAGCCTCTGTCTGAGGCGTTTATTTAGTTTGCCTGCTTTTGGTGTTTGTCATTACCAGTCATTACCAAGTCAAATTGGTAAAACAGTGAGATCTTGTTGGTCATTACACATGTGACAGATTTAGTCACAGCCAGACTTTGCTGTTCAAATTGACCTGTGATGATAATAGAAAGGCATAATATACACTGAGTGTACAAAACATTAAGAACACCTTCCTTGAGTTGCAGCCCTTTTGCCTTCAGAACAGTCTCAATTCGTCGGGCCCTGGACTCTACAAGGTGTCAAAAGCGTTCCACAGGGATGCTGGCCCATGTTGACTCCAATGCTTCCCACAGTTGTGTCAAGTTGGCTAGATATTTGATACACACGGGCCATTCTTGATACACACGGAAACTGTTGATTGAGAAAAACCCAGCAGCGTTGCAGTACTTGACACACTCAAACTGGTGCGCCTGACACCTACTATCAACCCCTGTTCAAAGGCACTTAAGTCTTTTGTCTGAATCCATGTCTAAATTGTCTCAATGCTTAAAAATCATTCTTTAACGTTCATCTAAAATGATTGAAGTGGATTTAACAAGTGACATCAATAAGGGATCATAGCTTTCACCTGGATTCACCTAGTCAGTCTTGTACACTCAGTCTATAGCTCTCCTGAAATCAGGTCATAGATATTTCATCTGACCACATGTCCTTGGCCAGATGGGATGAGGCGTTAGGGTGTGGGCGTTTGTGTGTGTACAGAGGCCACCATCTTCTCAGGCCAGCCCCTTTTACCAGAGCATAAAAACAGCTGAGGTCCTCATTCAACTGTATTTACAGTCCACTGGCTCTGCAGACACACACACCATACACCTAGATACACACGGAGAGTCATTTGTAAGGCTAGAAAAGATGCCGTGTGTCAGCTCCTACACGGGCCAGATGGGGAAGATGCCTTGTAGCCTCAGCTCTGTGCTAGAGACTGCCCTCATGGTAAGACACACATTTCTGAAGAGTTTAGATGAGAACTAATTTTGGTATCCAGTCTAGGTTTTAACGTCAGAATAGTTTACTTTGGATTGAGTTACTTGAATTGATTTTCAAATAATTTGTACATTATTGACTTAATAATGTTATAATTTGACTTTCAACTCTCCTATTATTACTCATACTGTTCTGCATGAATGTTGTCTGAATTAACTCATCTTCACACACAGACTGCCCCGTGTTGTTTGAGAAGAAATTATGGGTGAGAAGCTTTGTCAGATGTTCAGTTCACTACTTTGTCCTCTTTGTGAAATAGCTGGATGAAATTCTGTGTATCTTGGTGGTGATGTTTTTCAGAGCAACCATCAAACAGGGCATACTGCAAATAGCAACTTCTTTGACTTTCAACCGATTACATTATTTTATTTGTCTTCAATGTTTGTGTTTCAGCAGGTCACATTTTAGATTAATAAAAATGGAGAGAAAGGGCTGAACTGAAATATTCAATACATCTTCATTATCCCTTACTCTCCTTCACAACACTTTTTTTCCACAATTTGCTTTATTGTGCTATAAATGATGTACTCCATCGTTTCCCAAACTAGGTTTCCCGACCCATGTGGGGTCACCTGATTTAAAATGGGTTTGCGAGAGAAACTCTGAAATCAAATGTAAAAAAATGTGCTTGGTTCATAGAACCGGGGTTATGTCAGTAACCTCCGGTAGCCACTAGATGTGGTTGTAATAACAGAGCGGTTTCTGTTTTCTTCCTACAAATGTGGCTCACTCTTTTGAACGGTTTAAGTTACAGAATATTATGACCCCCATCACTGAAAGAGAAGGAACACGTATGTGTCTTCAGTTTCCCTCTACAATCCCACAAGCCGCGTAGGACACATTAGAACAAAGTGGATAAGACGAGGCACTAAATCAGACTGGGGGAAAAAGAACATCATCAATGATAATGTTATTTTCTACACAGACGTTTATAGAACATTATAGCCTGATGATCTTCTGAACTTTTCAATACCTTTCTGATGCATCCCTTCAAACCATACTTACTTCAGATTGAAATACCGTCAAAAGTACTATCAGACTGATTTGTAATAGACTGTAATAGACTCAACTTAAAAAGTAAACATTGACAGTTGATTACAAAAGTTTGGGAACCCCTGCTGTACTTTATTTGTGACGTATGTATGTAAAGTGTCCTTGGGCTTGAAAAATGCCACACCTGACGTTCCCTTGGGGGGAAATAATGTTATTCTATTCTAAAGGTATTTTATGAATGAGACCTGCTCTGACCCTGTTTGTTCCTCCCTCCCCAGGTGGAGCAGATCCTGTCAGAGTTCAGGTTGAAGAAGGAACAGTTGAAGGAGGTGATGAAGAGGATGATGAGGGAGATGGACCGGGGACTGCGTGTAGAGACGCACCAGGAGTCCAGCGTCAAAATGCTGCCCACCTACGTCTACTCCACTCCTGAGGGATCAGGTAGAGACGTTTACCTCATTTGGGTCGCTCAACGAAATGAGTGCCTTTTGCATATCTTTCATATTTTAAGTAGAAATTGTGCATCAATATTGCATTTTTAAAAGCTTGTTATATTAAAGGATCGGACCCTCTTTTTCCATTTTTGCCTAAAATGACATACCCAAATCTAACTGCCTGTAACTCAGGACCTGAAGCAAGGATATTCATATTCTTGATACCATTTGAAAGGAAACACTTTGAAGTTTGTGGAAATGTGAAATTAATGTAGGAGAATATAACACATTAGATCTGGTTAAAGATAATACAAACAAAAAACATGCTTTTTATATAAAACTAAAAATTAATCATCTTTGAAATGCAAGAGAAAGGCCATAATATAATATTACAGTTTAGGCGCAACTTAGATTTTGGCCACTAGATGGCAGCAGTGTGTGTGTGCAAAGTTTCAGATTGATCCAGTGAAGCATTGCAATACTGGACAATATTTTGTATCAAGTCTGCCCAAATGTGCCGAATTGGTCAATTGATACATTTTCAAGTACATAACTATAGAGAACATGCAAAAATTATATGGTAATACAAAGTGTAAGTTTACACACTCCCAGGAATGTCATTCATTAGCTTATACACTAACTTTCACACATCTAGATGGCCAGGCGGGGTGGGTGTGGAGCCAGAGACAGCAGGGGTTCAAACTGTAGAACCCAGTTCCTACATTTGAATATAAAAATGTATTTTATTAAACAAAACTACGCTACATTTTATCTCTGGGAAATCAGAGCAAGATTACAGAATGTAAGTGCATTATTTACCTTCAGAGGTGAATGTATCAAACCGGTTGCCATGATACGTTTTTGTTGTTGTTGTGCACTCTCCTCAAACAATAGCATGGTATTCTTCACTGTAATAGCTACTGTAAATTGTACAGTGCAGTTAGATTAACAAGAATGTAAGCTTTCTGCCCATATAAGACATGTCTATGTCCTGGAAAGTTTGCTGTTACTTACAACTGTCATGTTAATCACATTAGCACAGATTACTGCAACCGTCCCGGTATAGGGACACCGATCCCGTGGAGGTTAAATGAAGTGCCCTTTAATATAGACTACAAGGAGAATTCAACTTATCTGAATTTCAATATGAAATAGAAGTCACATCCTCTGTGACTTCTAGGAAGGTTTTAACCCACTTACCCACAACATTTCTCAAAGTTCACCATCAATGTAAAACTCTAGTTATTTTGTTGCTTTGACAGTCATTTCTGAAGATTATAAATTATTTCATGTGATTACTGATTAATTCCCTAATTTTAAGGTCAACCCTGTTACGTGAACTGAACTCTTGTTTTAACATGGTGAAATTATTCCTTTAAAAAAAAAATCTATAGAAATGTAACATCTAATAGTAAAATCATAGTGTAAAAAAAAGTGAGCGGGTTTTAAACATTTGGGCCATTTTCTGATGTCTTGTGGTGGAAAACTGAGCGGGTCGGGCATAACACGTCAACACTGTTACCCATACAGGCTAGAAAGGTTTTAACAATTTCCCCTAAAAAAATAAGCTTGAATTCAATTGCCCCTCACTGTTGCACACAACAAGCTTCCATTCTCCCTGTCACAAGCATATTTAAGGCTGATTTAAGATGAAATCATCAACCCTGTTACAGTCAAACCTGTTACAGTCAAACCTGTTACAGTCAACACTGTTACTTTATTTGGCTCTTTATAGGCACTTACTTTGGTAAACTTGATTGTTTTTTACCTCTTGAGATTGGAAAACATGTTTTTTATGAAGTTTGTGATGTTCTGAAGTTTTTTTTACCAAGTCATACTTCGCACAAGGCACCGATTTGGTTCAACAACCCATTTATTCAATGCCTTCTTGTGAAATAACAATGTAAATTCATGATAGCTAGTCTATTTGTACCGAATGGTAATGTCTTGAGAGCTGGAACATGAAATAACATTACATTTCTTATTAGATCTAGTTTACATTCAGTGTCTAGGGCTTTTTGAAATACCATATTCCACAATAAGACTGTATTCCAAAAAAACCTGGATGTGTGAGTGTGTGTTTGATCCTTTATGACAACCTTCTCTATGCTGCGCTGTGTCAGAGGTGGGGGATTTCCTGGCCCTGGACCTGGGGGGGACTAACTTCCGTGTGATGTTGGTGAAGGTGGGGGAGGATGAGGAGAGGGGGTGGAAGGTGGAGACCAAATACCAGATGTACTCCATCCCTGAAGACGCAATGACAGGCACGGCTGAGATGGTGAGCGTGCAGCACTTGTGTACTTAGAAGTGTTCACTCAGAAGTGCACTGTGCTGACCAGCGTAATTAGTGCCCATTAATCCTGTCTTTCCATTTCTCCGTCTTCCCCTCTTTCTCCTTTTCCCTCCTCCCTCTCTCTTCTCAGCTCTTTGACTACATTGCAGAGTGTATATCAGACTTCCTGGACAGACATCACATCAAACACAGGAAGCTTCCTCTGGGTTTCACCTTCTCCTTCCCCGTACGACATGAGGACATAGACAAGGTATGACGTGGACTAAGTAAAAGATCCACACAGGTTTAGAGACTTCAGATTAGAGAGTTGACCTCAGTGACTATCTGATTGTCTGAGTTAGTGTCTGTCAGAGGAGGCTGGTGGGAGGAACTATAAGTGGACGAGCTCATTGTAATGGCTGGAATGCAATGAATGGAATGGTATGAAACACATGAAACATATGGCAACAACAAGGTTGACTCCGTTCCATTTACTCCATTCCAGACATTACAATAAGCCTGTCACCCTACAGCTCTGCCTACCAGCATTCTCTGAGCTCTGCTACCAACCCTACCCCTAACTCTAACCCTGTGTTTTCCTCCCAGGGCATCCTACTGAACTGGACCAAAGGGTTCAAGGCGTCTGGAGCCGAGGGTAACAACGTGGTGGGACTACTGAGAGATGCCATCAAGAGGAGAGGGGTAGGGTTTTTACTACAGGATAAGGATTCTATGTTTACGATACACACAATTATAGATATGTTATGATAGACATGCTATGAGACATTTGTAAAACATGCGCAGTAGATTCATGTAAGTAGAGCCGTACTGAAATGTTCCTTTACTCTTCAGGACTTTGAGATGGACATAGTTGCCATGGTGAACGATACAGTTGCTACCATGATATCTTGCTACTACGAGGACCGCAGCTGCGAAGTGGGAATGATTGTGGGTGAGGACACACACACACACACACACACACAAATTGATTGCTCATCCACTAATCTCCTGTTACCTACCACCTTCCCTACCCCTCTTTAAAGCCAACTATGTTTGTGTTTGTCTGTAATACAACACACAAATCAAGTGTAATATGAGCATTGTCCTGTCCCCAGGTACTGGGTGTAACGCGTGCTACATGGAGGAGATGCGGACAGTGGAGCTGGTGGAGGGAGAAGAGGGGAGGATGTGTGTGAACACAGAGTGGGGGGCCTTCGGTGCCAACGGAGAGCTGGAGGAATTCAGACTGGAGTACGACAGGGTGGTGGACGAGACATCACTCAACCCTGGACAACAACTGTGAGTACTGGAGAGCTGTCTGTTTCACAAAGAATCAACCAGGCCCTTCTAAGTTTAGGGGGTGTTCCAATCTCCACTGGTGATAAAACCTTTCATGGACATAAAAGTGGCTAAATTAATCGATTCTTGAAAGTAGTACCTAGAGGTAACTGCCAAAATAAAGGAAACACCAACATAAAGTGTTTTCATAGGGCGTTGGTCCACCACAAGCCACCAGAACAGCTTCAATGCACCTTGGCATAAGTGTCTGGAACTCTATTGGAGGGATGCGACACCATTCTTCCACGAGAAATTCCATCTTTTGGTGTTTTGTTGATGGTGGTGGAAAACGCTGTCTCAGGCGCCACTCCATAATCTCACATAAGTGTTTAATTGGGTTGAGATCTGGTTACTGAGACACACGCACGCCTACACACACACGCACATACACACCCTTTAAACTCCCTATGGTCCTTTGAGACCCCTCTTTCAAAGTCACTGATATCTCTTCTTCTTGCCATGGTAGACAAAATAAAGGGCAACTGGGCATTTTTATACATGACCCTAAGCATGATGGGATGTTTTAATTGCTTAATTAACCAAGGAAACACCTGTGTGGAAGCACCTGCTTTCACTATATTTTTACCAGTAGTTCCAGCTAATACTGCACGTGTATCTAGACGTGCCCATTCTTAGAAGCTCAAAGTAAGTAGGAGTCCAATGAGTTTCTGAGAGCTGCACATGTTTCTGTGACACACTGCACATGTTTCTGTGACACACTGCACATGTTTCTGTGACACACTGCACATGTTTCTGTGACACACTGCACATGTTTCTGTGACACACTGCACATGTTTCTGTGACACACTGCACATGTTTCTGTGACACACTGCATATGTTTCTGTGACACACTGCACATGTTTCTGTGACACACTGCACATGTTTCTGTGACACACTGCATATGTTTCTGTGACACACTGCACATGTTTCTGTGACACACTGCATATGTTTCTGTGACACACTGCACATGTTTCTGTGACACACTGCACATGTTTCTGTGACACACTGCATATGTTTCTGTGACACATTGCACATGTTTCTGTGACACACTGCACATGTTTCTGTGACACACTGCATATGTTTCTGTGACACACTGCACATGTTTCTGTGACACACTGCACATGTTTCTGTGACACACTGCATATGTTTCTGTGACACATTGCACATGTTTCTGTGACACACTGCACATGTTTCTGTGACACACTGCATATGTTTCTGTGACACACTGCATATGTTTCTGTGACACACTGCATATGTTTCTGTGACACACTGCATATGTTTCTGTGACACACTGCATATGTTTCTGTGACACACTGCACATGTTTCTGTGACACACTGCATATGTTTCTGTGACACACTGCATATGTTTCTGTGACACACTGCACATGTTTCTGTGACACACTGCACATGTTTCTGTGACACACTGCATATGTTTCTGTGACACACTGCACATGTTTCTGTGACACACTGCATATGTTTCTGTGACACACTGCACATGTTTCTGTGACACACTGCACATGTTTCTGTGACACACTGCACATGTTTCTGTGACACACTGCATATGTTTCTGTGACACACTGCATATGTTTCTGTGACACACTGCATATGTTTCTGTGACACACTGCATATGTTTCTGTGACACACTGCATATGTTTCTGTGACACACTGCACATGTTTCTGTGACACACTGCATATGTTTCTGTGACACACTGCATATGTTTCTGTGACACACTGCATATGTTTCTGTGACACACTGCATATGTTTCTGTGACACACTGCATATGTTTCTGTGACACACTGCACATGTTTCTGTGACACACTGCACATGTTTCTGTGACACACTACACATGTTTCTGTGACACATTGCACATGTTTCTGTGACACACTGCACATGTTTCTGTGACACACTGCATATGTTTCTGTGACACACTGCATATGTTTCTGTGACACACTGCATATGTTTCTGTGACACACTGCATATGTTTCTGTGACACACTGCACATGTTTCTGTGACACACTGCACATGTTTCTGTGACACACTGCATATGTTTCTGTGACACACTGCACATGTTTCTGTGACACACTGCATATGTTTCTGTGACACACTGCACATGTTTCTGTGACACACTGCACATGTTTCTGTGACACACTGCACATGTTTCTGTGACACACTGCATATGTTTCTGTGACACACTGCATATGTTTCTGTGACACACTGCATATGTTTCTGTGACACACTGCATATGTTTCTGTGACACACTGCATATGTTTCTGTGACACACTGCACATGTTTCTGTGACACACTGCATATGTTTCTGTGACACACTGCATATGTTTCTGTGACACACTGCATATGTTTCTGTGACACACTGCATATGTTTCTGTGACACACTGCATATGTTTCTGTGACACACTGCACATGTTTCTGTGACACACTGCACATGTTTCTGTGACACACTACACATGTTTCTGTGACACATTGCACATGTTTCTGTGACACACTGCACATGTTTCTGTGACACACTGCATATGTTTCTGTGACACACTGCACATGCAGCCTGAGGATAAGCACAGGTAGAAACGTGCCTCTCTCTCTCTCTCTTGTTCTCTCCCTCACCTGTCTATGACGCTCACCTGACTGACCTGCAGCCTGTGTGGTCGCTAGGTAACCAGGTTGTTTTCCTGGCTGTGGCCAGTGGCAAGCCCATATACGTCAGGGTCAGATTAATGAGTTCCTGTCCAGTGCTCAACCAGGCTAATGGCTGTTTACCGTTTGCTCTGACAGTCTCTTCACACAGGCAACCAAGGAGCTGAGCCTCACTCACCCTAGCACTTTATCTCTCTCTCCACTCACACAGACAGAGAGATGGAGAGATCGCTCTCCTGCTTTGCAATCCTTCTTATTCTTCAGCCTAGCTGGGAAATTATGATGACAGGGATATATAGGTTCACGTGTTATGTGACGCACGACTCTCTGTCTCCATCCACCTCCTCTGCCCTGCGGCTTCCCTCTACTGTCTCTCCCCTTCCTCTGTCCACCTTCCTCTCCCCCCTTGCTCTGCCCCCCTCCCCTCCATCTGTCTGTAGCTATGAGAAGTTGATCAGTGGGAAGTACATGGGAGAGCTGGTGAGGCTGGTATTGTTGAAGCTGGTGAATGAAGAGCTGCTGTTTAACGGGGAAGCCTCTGACCTGCTGAAGACTCGCGGTAGCTTGGAGACGCGCTACGTCTCCCAGATAGAGAGGTGAGGGGTCAAGACACAACCGTGAAATTACAATAACATCTGTCAACACTTTTAGAATTACAGCAACACAGTTTGTGTCAGTGATTGTCTTCTGTGTGAGGCAGTAAAGCTATGCTCAGTAAGTCTTGGTTCCTTAGTAAGTGTTAAGTGTGTATTCTCTCCCTGTGTGTTTCTCAGTGACTCTGGTGACAGGAAGCAGATCTACAACATCCTGTCCACGCTGGGCGTGTTGCCCTCGGAGATGGACTGTGACATAGTGCGTCTGGCGTGTGAGAGCGTGTCCACGCGGGCAGCACACATGTGTGGAGCGGGGTTAGCCGCCGTAATCAATCGCATGAGAGAACGCCGCAGCCAGGAGGTGCTGAAGATCACCGTGGGCGTTGACGGCTCAGTCTACAAACTCCACCCCTGGTGAGGAGGGGGAGGGAGATGCAGAGAGAGAGAGAGACAGAGAGGGTCACTAAGTCTGTAACATACAAATGATGCTCGTCATATCTAGTGAAAATGTCATGGATTTTATTCTAACCCTGATGTTGATCTCCCTCCACAGTTTCCAAGACAGGTTCCACAAAGTTGTACGTGAGCTGACGCCTCACTGTGACATCACCTTCATCCAATCAGAGGAAGGGAGTGGACGGGGGGCAGCACTTATCTCTGCAGTAGCCTGTAAGATGGCAGCGTGCATGCTGACACAGTGAGAGGGTCGTAACAGCCTCCCACCTATAGGGGGTGATGCAGGTGAACCAGGCTGAACTGAACCCCTACAGTAAATGACTCCCCTGGAGAATCTCAATTGGTTTTGCTCAACTCGCATCCTCTCCTCCATCCTCGCCTCGCCTCCTTTTGACAAAGGTCAACGGTAATCGAGGAGAGGAGGGGAGGAAACATGATAACAAATGCATTTGTATGAAATGAGTCTCTCCTTCTTCACTAGCGCGTCATCATACAAATGACGTTTACAGGGGTGTAAAGCAGTAAAAACTAATGTAGCTAGTTGTGCTAGACATTTTATAGATAAAACTACAAGTATTGTTTTGAAATATGTGCATGCTTTTCTCCTCCAAGTGAACAACAGCTGAATCAAAAGGGGCAGATTTCAAAACTCTGCCGCGGAGTATGCACTTCAGTATCCTTCGCGAGAGGAAGCTAGAGAAGTGAGGAGGACACTCCTCTGTTCGCCTACAAACAAATGAACTCTCTCCTTGACCACTTATCGGTTTCCAGGTCACAGAGAAGAGGAGGACAGAGGAGTCGAGGTGAGGACGGACTGTTGTCCAATTAAGAATCCCCCCCATCTAAGGTCACCCAACTCTGGCCTTTTCTCGAGGCTCTCACAGAGTAAAGCATGCCTCCTCACTGGTGAGAGAGGGAATATATGTGTGGAGAACTCATTGTACTGACATTTAACCCTACCACACAGCACACACAATATGGAAAACAAAGAGGCAGGTTAAATCAGTATTTTTCCTAGTGTACAGTATTACACAGAGTCTCTGTACATTTCCTGGAGTACCCACAATGCACAGGTGGTGTGTCACAGCAAGTACTGAACCGCTGTTATAACATGTTCTCAAGCTACCACTAATTGCAGGTGTTTGAAGCCTGGTTAGTACTGTAATATAACGTTCATGTGAAAAGCATTGACATTGATTTATGACATCTGTATGTTTTTAGTTTGCTGATGTCCGTACAATCCAGAGATGTTGCCTTAGATACAGTAACTCAAAAGTAAAGGATTATACGTTTCAAATGTATTGCAGTTTAGTCTTTCACTTACTGTTAGTAGGAAATGAAATGCTTCTTTATAAAAGTATGTATGATGAGTTTAGGTCTTAATTGCTAATATGTATATCTAAGAATGAGAATGTGCTTTGTTTGTTGTAAATAAAGTTGCTATAACATAACATTTTTTAAATTTATTTTTGGTGTGTCTATCATCATAAAACATTTAGGCTTTTGCTGTACATAACCACACACTTTGGTGTCATAAAAAACTGTAAAGTTTCTGTTCAGCAAAGCCTAAGAGTAGGTGAGTAACACAAAATCAGGCAAACACCCAACACAACTGAAATAAGAGTATAAACAACAGCCATACTAATGGGTAACATCTCAACTTTTCATCGGTAGAGATTTTACTGACTATACTCACATTGCATCACATAATACCCACAATCCTCTAAATCTCACCTCCTCGTTTGCCATATTCCGCCATCTCCGCTCTCTCACCGTATGTCTGCACATCTACCTCCCCCCTCTCTCTCTCTCTCCCTCCTCTTCTCTCATTGTATCACCCCTCCTCCCCCTGCACTATATCTCTCCCTATCTCCTTATTCCACCCCAGTGGAATCCTGGTCCTTGGGTCCTTATCGTGTTCCCACAGAAAGAGAGAGGTTAGAGATGGCCATGTAAGGGACTATGGTACCCACTGCAGGCTTATTATAGGAGAGCAGAAGATAACATGGGCCATACATATAAACCCTCCCCACTAATCACACATAGTCCTGGACCAAGAGAGACATCGCACCACACACAGACATGGTGAGTAGAACAATGACATTCTCCATATTATTCATCGTTTGCCATCTAATTTTTCTTATGAGCAATATATCTCTGTAATATTGATCTGGAATTGAGTTAATTGTTGTGATACAATATTAGAAGCGTTTTTGACTATGTAGAGAGTAAATCTGGTGTTAGGTTTCTATTGGAACTGCTTTTACAGTGTTGAAAGCCCTTTTATAATATCCTGCCATTTTAATTACAAATATAAGTCCTTAGAAAGTAAATCATGCTGATTTGAATTTAAATCATACTGACTTTGGATGACCTTGGTCAAGTAAAATTAGGATGTTTTAGTGTAAGAAGAGGCTAAAATGTATATGTGACATGTTTGAATTTATCACTCATTATTCTTTCACGTAGAATACATGGTTCAATTATTACATGTTGATGTAACTGCTTTTGTTAGACTCCCTCTCTCCTCTCACTCTGGTCAGACTGAGTGACAGTAAAGATCATGTGTAACTGTCTGTCTATTTTTCCTGGTGTCTCAGGCCAGTAAGAAGGCTGCTAATAAGAGACAGAGGGGAGCCCAGAAGAGCTGCTCCAATGTCTTCTCCATGTTCGAACAGTCCCAGATACAGGAGTTTAAGGAGGTACAGTTACATTTTCACTGTCTAATTCATAAAAGTGCCATATTGGTAGTTTGGATTGCTGGTTCATAGACATTAGACATCAGAGGAAACTGCTCTAAAGTACATTTGCATAATAATTACTTGTTTTTTGATGAAGATAAAACCAAACAAAAAAAAGCAATATTACTAACCACTGGTGAAAAAAGTACTCAATTGTCATACTTGAGTAAAAGCAAAATGCAGTAATATCAAACAATATCTAACAATATCTAACAATAAACACACATCTAAAATTGAAAGAATGGAATTAAGAAATAGAGAAATATTAGGACGAGCAATGTCGGAGTCCAGAGTATGTGTATATATATATTTCTTAATTCCATTCTTTCACTTTTAGATTTGTGTGTTGTGTTAGATATTACTGCACTGTTGGAGCCAGGAACACAAGCATTTCTCTATACATACAGTGCATTCAGAAAGTATTCAGACCCCTTGACTTTATCTACATTTTATTACATCACAGCCTTATTCTAAAATTGATTTTTAAAAATGTGCAAATTTATACAAAAAACCCCCGGAAATATCACATTTACAAAAGTACTCAGACCCTTTACTCAGTACTTTGTTGAAGCACCTTTGTCAGCGATTACAGCCTCGAGCCTCTGGGGCAGTAGAGCACCCAGACGGAGAGGCTAGCTAGCTAGCAGCTCCAAGCTATTGAATAGCTGTGGGTATACTTCTGCCCCTATACACTCTAACATAGAGCTCTTACCAAGCGAATCCACTCTGGAATGAGACGAAAAAAGGAAGAGGTGGAAGTAGTGCGGCGGCAGCTATTTAAGAGGGTCAGCCTCAGCACTACCCGGTACACAGGAATAATCTGCATTCCTTACTCGGACTGTATGCTGCTGTGTGGAAGGATACCATATTGGAGTTATCCAATATAGTGCTACATAACTTGATATATTGATAGGTGCGTGAATTGGATTATATTGCTATCGAAACGTAACAAGTACTTTTGGATGTCAGGGATAATGTATAGGAGTAAAAGTAAAAGTTCTCAAAATATAAATAGTAAAGTACTTAAGTAGCACTTCAAAGTATTTGTACTAGTTACTTTACACCACTGTTACTAACTTATGGCTGTACTGTGTCTGTCTCCAGGCTTTCGGCTGTATTGACCAAGACAGAGATGGTGTCATCAAAAAACAGGATCTGAGGGAAACCTATGGACAGCTAGGTATTCAGTCTCTTTACAAATGTGTGTATGTCTGTGTGTGTGCGTGCATGCGTTCATGTGCATATGTTGGTATATTCATTTGGTTTTTTGTTTCCCAGGAAAGCTGAACGTAAAGGATGAGGAGCTGGATGAGATGTTGAACGAGGGGAAGGGTCCCATCAACTTCACCGTTTTCCTCTCTTTGTTTGGGGAGAAACTCAATGGTGAGACAACATCCCTCCACATCTCACAATCTACTTCACAATTAGAAGGCTGAGACTCTTTTAATCTTGCTATAGGGACAGTCATTCATCAGTGTTTCCTCTGTATGAATGTTGTGATATCAATGTTATGATATTATGTAATTTAATGTGGGTTACACTGTTGGTTATTAGGCTGGATGGTGTGTGTGTGTGTGTGTGTGTGTGTGTGTGTGTGTGTGTGTGTGTGTGTGTGTGTGTGTGTGTGTGTGTGTGTGTGTGTGTGTGTGTGTGTGTGTGTGTGTGTGTGTGTGTGTGTGCGTGCGTGTGTGTGTGTGTGTGTGTGTGGCTGGCTTGTCCGTGTTAGCTGAACTGTGGAATATACCGTAACTCTCCACCTACAGGCACAGACCCTGAGGACACCATCCTCGCTGCCTTCAAGCTCTTTGACCCAAACGGCACAGGCTTCGTCAACAAGGATGAGTCAGTATCATTTGAATCTCTTCATAGGTTGCCAAACTGTACAATGACGTAGAGTATAATGTTAATTCAATTTGTTCTGTCTTTTAAATATTTATTTTTTAGGTTTAGACGATTACTGATGAACCAGGCTGATAAATTCACAGCAGATGAGGTTGGTAATGTCTAACTCCATCTTACCTCTTTAACAAGAATAATACATTTAAAAAAATCACACAGTTGACAAATTACTAGAGAAAGAGAGGGATCGATCATTCAATCAGTAGTGCAGTCCTAAATGGACAGTAGAATCAATATCTGTGCACATTTATTCTGATCTGTTCCCAATGAGTTGCCTAACCCCACTGTCCTCTCCTGATGAAATCCTCAGGTGGATCAGGCCTTCTCTGTGGCTCCAATTGACGTGGCCGGCAACATCGACTACAAGTCACTGTGTTACATCATCACACACGGAGACGAGAAGGAGGAGTCCTAAAGACCTTCTGACACCTGATAAGGCAGAACTGGAATCTTCTCTGTGCTCGTCTTTTGCCAATACACTAAAGAAATTTTCAAAAATCAACACCTGCCTGTGAAATGTTTATGCATGTTCAAATCAAATCAAACTTTATTTGTCACATGCGCCGAATAGAACAGGTGTAGACCTTACCGTGAAATGCTTACTTACAAGTCCTGCACCAAAAGTGCAGTTCAAGAAGAGTTAAGAAAATGTACCAAATTTACCAAATTAACTAAAGTAAAAAATTATAAAAAGTAACACAATAACATAACAATAATGAGGCTATATACAGGGGGTACCGGTACCGAGTCAGTGTGCGGGGGTACAGGTTAGTTGAGGTAATACCACTGTTTCGTCAGCAAACTTAATGATGGTGTTGGAGTCGTGTTTGGCCACGCAGTCGTGAGTGAACAGGGAGTACAGGAGGGGACTAAGTACACACCCCTGAGGGGCCCCAGTGTTGAGGATCAGCGTGGCAGTCGTGTTGTTGCCTACCCTTACCACCTGGGGGCGACCCGTTAGGAAGTCCAGGTCACATTTAGATGTTGCAGTTCAATGAAAGCGTTGTCATCTTTATAGTCGTACAAACTCTTGTTTCTGACGGCTGTCTGACACGGAACCGGAAACAAAACTCACAAACTACACCTGAACACTACAAAATAAAGCAAAACATACTCAATTCAACATATTTAATCCCCCACATCCATATCCCCCTCAAACATTGCAAGATTTAGATTAATACCCCAAATAGGACTTTTTTTAGGCCCATTCAGGAGAAAGGGCCACACTTCAACGAGGCTGTGTAGTTCCAGTCAGAGACATATATTTATACATATATTTATATGTGACTCTGGCTCCAGTCATTTAGGCCTTGGTTGTCGTGGATACAACAACAAACCATTTTGTAAAATCCACTGCCAGACAGCCACCACATTCTCCTGGTCAAAAACAGATGCAGAACTGGACGGACAAATTTGTACACAAGGCTGAGGATACCAGCTTTACTCTTCTAAGTCCCTAGACTTAGGTGTTTGTACGATGTTTTAGTTTTTGCAGTGTGAGATGTAGTCATTGCAGAAGAAGCAGAGATGCCTATATCTTCTGGAGCTGCAGGCAGAGTAGATGTGGGTATAGATACACCCATAGCATGGGCACCAGATGGCGTGAAGAAAGAGGCAAAACCTGTCAAGAACTGTGATTCCTATCTGAGAAGGTGGGTGAAATGATCTTTACTCTGTTGAATTAAAGGAGACATCTTGCTTAAAACAAATGTTGCATCCTGATGAAGCAAAACATATTTGGGGATTTCCATGTGTGTGGATATCTGGCAATTTTTGCAATGCAAGTTCTCTCTGCTAAAATGGTCAATTAACATTTAACAATAATACAACTATTTAATAAAACCATGCCTCACACCATTTTAGGCTATTTATTTCTAACAGCATCTATGGATGTTTTCCATCGGAAGCATGGTTTTGTGGATGTGTCAAGCAAAAACAACTTTCCAGTTTTCATCTGAGGCATGTTATTGCTGGTCAATATAAGCTGTTTTAGTGCTGCCTCTCCCTGTGCATCCAACAGAACCCTCTGTTTCAAGGTAACTATGCAGGAGGAGATGGGAATGTCTTAAAAGCACTAAAAAGGCTCATACATTTTTCAACTGGTCAAGCTCTATTTTCCTCAGACAATGGTAGAATATCTCTGGTCAAACTCTATTTTCCTCAGACAATGGTAGAATATCTCTGGTCAAACTCTATTTTCCTCAGACAATGGTAGAATATCTCTGGTCAAACTCTATTTTCCTCAGACAATGGTAGAATATCTCTGGTCAAACTCTATTTTCCTCAGACAATGGTAGAATATCTCTGGTCAAACTCTATTTTCCTCAGACAATGGTAGAATATCTCTGGTCAAACTCTATTTTCCTCAGACAATGATAGAACATCTCTTGCATATAAAGTTTGTTATTTAATTTGTGCACCTTGGTTGGACTGCAAGGTAGCTACAGTACACTTACTCTGTAATACAAGATACTTAATAAGTCTGCTCTATCCTTACATTATATTAACAGGTATCAGGAAAACAATGCAAGGAAGAAAAAGCACAATAGCAACATTTTGGGAGTACGTGTCATCAGTGTTATAATGATACAATTAACTGAACTGATACAATGAATCAACAAGATTTTGTCCTGTGTTTTCATATGATTAAATAAAGTATGCTTAATTTTATAAACAGAATGCCAATCAACACCTTGCTGGTCCAGATGGAGAGAACATGGACACGTCGTCACCAGGTACGTTTGTAAGGAAGAGGACATTTTATGAACCTTAAATGCTAGTGTTATAAGTTTTACCTAAATATGAATGACTTAAATTGGCTCAACTCTTCCAGGTGTGAGTAGGGATCCTAACACACAACAGAGGAACGGAGGCAGTGATGGTGACAGCAACACCACAGGAAAAGAACCCAAGGAAGAGAGCTTGAAACAATCTAAAACATGTACCCTTCTTTAGAGTCATAAACCTATGAATGGACTTCACATACTTGGTGCATTGATGCTGAACATCATCATGTTTTACTTAAAGTGCCATATAATCACATTGTAGTCTTTATGATCACCAAGTTCTCTTCCTTGCCTGTTATTGTGATGAATCATAAAAACTGCATGGGAATAGGGAGAATATCTTTCATTTGGGAATGACTGTGTCACTGCAATCAATGTCTATCACTTTGTCTATTGAACAATTTTAATCCAAATAATACAGTGTTGTTGATTGTACTGTTTGGCTCCCTTTCATAACCATAAGAATGTTGAATAATGTCACAGTTAGGCTTGTCATGATACATTTTACAAACTATACGATACCAGGCCAAGAATGACGATACCAAGTAGTAGAGTGATACCACGGTGTAAAAAAATATGTGGCATATCATCCTGTTCACCCCGGACGCTTGGTAACGTTTTCTAAATGTTCTCCAAAAACCTGGTCACTGAAATCACACTTCTACTCAATACAACACATTTAATTTAACTTCAAACTGTTCAGTGTATAATATAATACTGCATAGAATGGCTGATTGCTCATATTTGCAAAGGCCTACCTGTGATTTGGCTGGAGGAATGGGAGGAAGGAATAAACTGTACATCGTGGAGGCTGCTGAAGGGAGGACGGCTCATAATAACGGCTGGAACGGCACATATCGAATGGCATCAAACACATAGAAACCATGATTGATACCATCCCACTGATTCTGCTCCAGACATTACCACGAACCCCTACTCCCCAATTAAGGTGCCAGCAACCTCCTGTGATATACATGCATAATGATCTGCATAATGGTCTGTGGCAGTAAAGGGGAAACTCTGCATGCAACCTTAACACACACATTCTCTCTGTCTCCCTCATACACAACTTTTAAAACGTTAGGCACCAGAAATAAGACTTTTGACATTGTTTTGGCTGACATTACGCCTATATAAATCATACATTTTGAAGCACATCATAATTAGCTATTTGGGATAGGTTTAAAACGGCCCGCGACATGGTTTGTGAAATTATATCAAATGCGCGCGAGTCACGATAGAAAAGAAAAAAAGGGCACATCCGGTAACATGGGTCATATTGGGCTTAGGCTAGAGACGATACGCTTTATTTGCTGTTAAGCTGCGAGCATGCCTGTCGCGAAGCTGTGCGCAATGTTCCCTACTCAGAGGCTGCATGACAGTGAACTTGCAAAGTCTACCCAGACTGGTCTGTGGATTTGGTTATAACAGGCGATTTCTCCATTGTAACAAATGTAAAAATCTAACAGAAGACTCATCAGGGTCTGGGTCAGCATCCCCGCTAAATCATATATATGTTTTATACTGACGGAAGAATAGACACGAAGAGCTGGTTGATTACAGCTGCCACACGTGATATGACCTGCTCATGCAAGAGACCAGTGGCTGTTGCTTAAATTCAACTTAATTTATAAAAACAGACTTTATAAACATTTTATAACAGGCTCTACCAGGTTCTTTAGAACGGTAGGACTGAACAAGTCGGTAATATCATATGGTACTAGGGTACTAGGGTATTCTAAAATGTTGGTATAAATGTATGTTTTGGTACCATGATACATACAGTGCGACCAGTCATTCAGGGCAGGTGGGGTTTTGAGCCCCACATTTTTTACAAAAAATATATATATATTTTGGGGGAGCTTACCTGTTTTGCATGTTATTTTGGGATTAATCCGTGTCACATATCAGTTTGAAAATTATGTTAAAAATAATATATGTCATTGAGTTAACAAGGCCGCATACAAACGTGGTCTCTTTTTTGTTTTCTTGAGTAAGGCAGCTCCAAAATGCAGGTGTTTCAGCCTAGCTCAGTGCTTTCTGTGGTGGTGGTGGGGCAAGCCAACAGAAAATATGGAGCATTGCACTGTGATTGGCTCAGTGTTCTGTCTCTCATGGGAACACTACGTCACCGCCAAGTCTAAGGGTAGACTTTGAAAATTCTAGCCCCTTGGGTGCTGCCATAGAGTTGCATTAGAAGTGCCCATCCAAGAAGGCTCAAGGTCATTGGCCACAGATAAAATGACGTCAAATCACGTTATATGTACAGTAGCTTTGATTGGACTGATCATGTCAACGTCATACTTTCACAATCTCAGCTAGCAGTCATCATCATGAATCATGTCAACAATCTACTGGCAAATAATTTTTTATCCTTGTCATAGGAAGAGAAATTATGAAAATAAATTACATATAAACTGTATCGGTGCTCATCGGTCATCCAACACAAGTTGGAAATCGCAAATTCAACAAGTGGTTTGGAAGGAATCAGTAACAGTGGCTGTGTGGTCCCAAATCTAGGATTAAGGGGCTCTTGTCTACATTTAAAATGATAAACATTCAACATTGGCCATGCTGTCAATCAATGAAGCATGATTTGTGCCGCGCTCAAAACAACTTAACTCGGAGGACCGCCGCGCCACCTTCCTATTCAAGTGAGCCGAGCACAACAATACTAGTCCAAAAATGTATTGTATGCTGCTTCATAAATGATGTAATATGCCAGGGAGATATGTATACTGTAGCTAAGAAAGTAATACTAAGTATGTTGTGTAGTAAGATATCAGTAGCCCATGTGCATCACCTTAATAATTGTCTATTTACCCCTCTTAACTTTGCCTATTTTTGACTGTTCTACTGTAGCCTATATCCTGTTTTAGAGCAATTTAATCATTGAATAATGTATTTATCCTACGGTTCTAACTTGGTGTACAGGGAGAGCACTGTAAGAACAGCCCATGTTCTGAATTCTGTCGCTGTATGTTTTAAAAGTGCTAAACAAATATTTATATTGACTAACGTTACATCTGTCCTAGCTCGCTCATCTGTCCTCGCTCGCTCAATCCGTCATCGAAATGACGGATTGCTTCCTATCTGCTTGTCGTCCCCCTATGCCATAGTTTGTACATCTTAATTGTCATTAGAAACCACATTTGTTCAAGTAAGTCAGCCATGTTTTTTAAAAGGCAGTAAAAGAGGCTGAATGAACTGTTCTGCTGCCAGAAAAGGCTCCGCTGATAGCCAGGTGTAGGCAGTGGTAAGATGTTGGGACAGCTTTATGTAGGTCCTAACAGTTTGTGGGCACCGTTTGAGTGCAATTAATGTATTGTTTCGTGTTGTGTAGTGGCTTTGCTGAAATGCATTCCACTTTATATTTTTTTGCCCCGCCAAGATTTATATGCTAAAATCGCCACTGCCGTGATATCAAATCGTGGTACCATGCAAAACTAGTCACAGTACGGTTTATAAAACATTTAAAAGCATCAATTGACAGTGTTTTCCTGATTCGGACTACCTTGTTGTAGTAGCTGAGCTTGTTAATAAACACACCACTAAAAGAGGGAACAGCTGTAGACTAATGTTTATTTTCAAACGATTAGCAGCATTGATTGATCTACTGGGCTCAACAAACAGAAGAAAAACTACGGAAAAAACATTTGGAGAAAAAATAAACAGTCACTGTATATGCATAACAAAACTTTGACATTCAGAACTTTGAGATTAAACAACAAAAAAAGTTATACGGTCACAAATGGACTATTTGCAAGGTTATTCATTTATTCAAATGCCAAACAGGATTTCATAGTAATTTCCTAGCAGAACCATTTTTTTATAGCAGCACAATAAAGAGCTATTCCAATCAGACCTGTCACCTCATCTCCTTTACAGTTCCATTGCACTAGTGTTGACGCAGTCTTTCCATTGTAATGCCATTGGCTTATCAGTTATCATACAGTCTGCAAGACACTGTAAATGTTACATCACTGAATGGTCCATCCACACAATGGCAGTCTAGTCCTCGGTATTAGTCAGTCAGTCGTCAGGCAGGGATGTCCATACTCCCCCTTTCATGTGGTAGTGGAGGGTGTCAGTCACTGTGACTGCTGTTGTCCTCCTCACTCCCAACCACCATGCTGCTGTACATCTTCTGCTGCTCCTCTTTAAACATATCCTTCACCTTGGCTCTCTTCAGGCCCCCATCCCTACACAGGAACAAACACACGTAAGAAACATTTACATTTGTAATTTAGCAGACACTTTTGTACATTTCATACTTTTTCCAAACTGGTTCCCCGTGGGAATTGAACCCACAACTCTGGTGTTGCAAGCGCCATGCTCTACCAACAGCCACATGAGACACATTTTCTAAGAAACAAACGTATCTGTGCTCAAGCGAATCTACAGCAATTATGTGTGCCTTTTTTGTTTCACCTTTATTTTAGCAAGGAGACCCATTGAGACCAAGGTCTCTTTTACAGGGGAGCCCTGTATATTTATTGTTTATTTAACTAGGCAAGTCAGTTAAGAACAAATTCTTATTTACAATGACGGCCTACATCGGCCAAACCCGGACGACGCTGGGCCAATTGTGCTCTGCCCTATGAGACTCCCAATCACGGCGATTGTGATACAGCCTGGATTCGAATCAGGGTGTCTGTAGTGACGCCTCAAGCACTGAGATGCAGTGCCTTAGACCACTGCGCCACTCAGGAGCAAATACACAATTTACAAATAAAACATTATACACATTTACAAGATGACAAAACACACTCAAGAGAAACAATCCCATTCCTCAGCAAAGAGGTCCCCAATGCCTTCACTGCCTAGGTCAAAGACAGTCCAGTACGAGGCAGTTAGGCTGTCAAATGTTTATGCCTCAGATGTATCAGAAAATCCTTATAGAAGGACGGAAGGATATTCTTACCAGGACAAGTCCACTAGTCCCCCCTGATGTGCGATGGCAGACTTGACTCTGTTGGCAAACTGGACAGCATCCTCCCCTTCCTGTGAAAAGAGGAAATAGATCAGTGGCACTTGGTGCATGGCTGGCAGGTTGTGTGTGTCTGTGTGTGTCTGTTGTATACACACCTGTTGGGTCATGGCTGGCAGGTTGTGTGTGTCTGTGTTGTATACACACCTGTTGGGTCATGGCTGGCAGGTTGTGTGTGTCTGTGTTGTATACACACCTGTTGGGTCATGGCTGGCAGGTACCAGACGTTGCAGACTATAGCCCAGCTGGTCATCATCCTCAGCAGGTAGCTCACCATGTTGTACTTGGCACTGTTCCAGAACGCATCCCCAAACTGAGGGTCATACTGCGGGAGGGAGATGGTTCCACAGTTGACAGAACACCTCTTCAAAGATGTGCTGACATTTTCTTGCAACTTTCCGAATGCCATCTTTGCGTGATTTAGGGAAAAGTACTGAACAGAAGCAGTGATATTGATGCCTCACCTTTATGGCTACTGGATATATTGTTCCTCCAATTTCAAAACTTCCCTTTTTGAACATCATGACAGATGTGTTGTTGATACAGGTCCCTGACGACACCAGAAATATGGACTTAAGCCACAACCTCCACAAACATACAGTATAAAGATCCTATGATAACAACAATGCTCTCCAAAATGACAGAAAAGGGTGAAAACCGCAAGGCCCTGTATAATTGAGATATATATATACACTGCTCAAAAAAATAAAGGGAACACTTAAACAACACAATGTAACTCCAAGTCAACCACACTTCTGTGAAATCAAACTGTCCACTTAGGAAGCAACACTGATTGACAATAAATTTCACATGCTGTTGTGCAAATGGAATAGACAAAAGGTGGAAATTATAGGCAATTAGTAAGACAC
The DNA here is from genome assembly GCF_029448725.1 of Salvelinus fontinalis. NCBI lineage: Eukaryota > Metazoa > Chordata > Actinopteri > Salmoniformes > Salmonidae > Salvelinus > Salvelinus fontinalis. The sequence continues at coordinate 42,579,474 of NC_074692.1, forward strand.
CCCCAAAAAAGGAATGGTTCTGCAGATGGTGACCACAGACCACTTCTCAGTTCCTATGCTTCCTGGCTGATGTTTTGGTCATTTTTGAATGCTGGCGGTGCTTTCACTCTAGTGGTAGCATGAGACGGAGTCTACAACCCACACAAGTGGCTCAGGTAGTGCAGTTCATCCAGGATGGCACATCAATGCGAGCTGTGGCAAAAAGGTTTGCTGTGTCTGTCAGCGTAGTGTCCAGAGCATGGAGGCGCTACCAGGAGACAGGCCAGTACACCAGGAGACGTGGAGGAGGCCGTAGGAGGGCAACAACCCAGTAGCAGGACCGCTACCTCCGCCTTTGTGCAAGGAGGTGCACTGCCAGCGCCCTGCAAAATGACCTCCAGCAGGCCACAAATGTGCATGTGTCTGCTCAAACGGTCAGAAACAGACTCCATGAGGGTGGTATGAGGGCCCGACGTCCACAGGTGGGGGTTGTGCTCACAGCCCAACACCGTGCAGGACGTTTGGCATTTGCCAGAGAACACCAAGATTGGCAAATTCGCCACTGGCGCCCTGTGCTCTTCACAGATGAAAGCAGGTTCACACTGAGCACATGTGACAGACGTGACAGTCTGGAGACGCCGTGGAGAACGTTCTGCTGCCTGCAACATCCTCCAGCATGACCGGTTTGGCGGTGGGTCAGTCATGGTGTGGGGTGGCATTTCTTTGTGGGGCCGCACAGCTCTCCATGTGCTCGCCAGAGGTAGCCTGACTGCCATTAGGTACCGGGATGAGATCCTCAGACCCCTTGTGAGACCATATGCTGACACATGCACATTTGTGGCCTGCTGGAGGTCATTTTGCAGGGCTCTGGCAGTGCACCTCCTTGCACAAAGGCGGAGGTAGCGGTCCTGCTGCTGGGTTGTTGCCCTCCTACGGCCTCCTCCACGTCTCCTGATGTACTGGCATGTCTCCTGGTAGCGCCTCCATGCTCTGGACACTACGCTGACAGACACAGCAAACCTTTTTGCCACAGCTCACATTGATGTGCCATCCTGGATGAACTGCACTACCTGAGCCACTTGTGTGGGTTGTAGACTCCGTCTCATGCTACCACTAGAGTGAAAGCACCGCCAGCATTCAAAAGTGACCAAAACATCAGCCAGGAAGCATAGGAACTGAGAAGTGGTCTGTGGTCACCACCTGCAGAATCACTCCTTTTTTGGGGGTGTCTTACTAATTGCCTATAATTTCCACCTTTTGTCTATTCCATTTGCACAACAGCATGTGAAATTTATTGTCAATCAGTGTTGCTTCCTAAGTGGACAGTTTGATTTCACAGAAGTGTGATTGACTTGGAGTTACATTGTGTTGTTTAAGTGTTCCCTTTATTTTTTGAGCAGTGTATATATAACACACACACACACACACACGTGACTTGCATATACTGTATACAGCAGTGGTTCCCAAACTTTCTATAATCCCGTACTCCTTCAAACATTCAAACTCCAGCTGCGTACCCCCTCTATCACCAGGGTCAGAGCACTTTCAAATGTTGCTTTTTGCCATCATTGTAAGCCTGCCACACACACTATACATTTATTAAACATAAGAATGAGTGCGAGTTTGTCATAACCCAGCTTGTGGGAAGTTTCAAAGAGCTCTTATAGGACCAGGTCACAAATAATACAGCAATAATCAATAACTTTTTCTATTTATTTAGCCATCTTACATATAAAACCTTATTTGTTCAGAAAATTGTGAATAACTCACCACAGGTTAATGAGAAGGGTGTGCTTGAAAAGATGCACATAACTCTGCAATGTTGAGTTGTATTGGAGAGAGTCTCAGTCTTAAATCATTTTCCACACACAGTCTGTTCCTGTATTTAGTTTCATGCTAGTGACGGCCGAGAATCCACTCACATAGGTACATGTCTTAATTAACAGTGCAATTTGCCGAGGCAAGAAACTCTGAGCGTAGTATCCAGAAATCTGGCAGTGGCTTTTGATTAAATTACATTTTCACAGAAGATTTTCACAGGCTCTCTTTTTCAGATATCGGTAAGTGGACTAGAGAAAGGGATAAAGAATCCAGTGGTATGTGTCGTCTGTTTCAGGAAAGTATCTGCATAATTGCGCACCCAGCTTAATCAGGTGCTTCGATATATCACATTTGACATTGTCCGTAAGCTTGAATTCATTTGCACACAAAGAAAATCACACAATGATGGAAAGACCTGTGTGTTGTCATTGTTAATGCAGACAGAGAAGAGCTCCAACTTCTTAATCATAGCCTCAGTTTTGTCCCGCACATTGAATATAGTTGTGGAGAGTCCATGTAATCCTAGATTCAGATCATTCAGGCGAGAAAAGACGTCACCCAGATAGGCCAGTCGTGTGAGAAACTCGTCATCATGCAAGCGGTCAGACAAGTGAAAATTATGGTCAGTAAAGAAAACTTTAAGCTCGTCTCTCAATAAAAGAAAATGTGTCAATACTTCGCCACTTGATAACCAGCGCACCTCAGTATGTTGTAAAAGCGTTACATGGTCGCTGCCCATATCATTGCATAATGTAGAAAATATACAGAGTTCAGGAGCCTTGCTTTAACAAAGTTAACCATTTTCACTGTAGTGTCCAAAATGTCTTTCAAGCTGTCAGGATTTCCCTTGGCAGCAAGAGCCTCTCGGTGGATGCTGCAGTGTACCCAAGTGGCGTCGGGAGCAACTGCTTGCACTCGCGTTACCACTCCTCCATGTCTCCCTTTCATGGCTTTTGCGCCATCAGTACAGATACCAACATCTTGACCACCAAATTCAATTTGATGTCACAAAGCTGTCCAGTACTTTAAAAATATCCTCTCATGTTGTCCTGGTTTCCAGAAGAGGATGTCTTCCTTAATTTACCGCCCATAAATGTAACAGACATATACCAGGAGGTGTGCCAGGCCCGCCACATCTGTTGACTCATCCAGCTGAAACGCATAGCAATTGTTTCAAAACATCTCCTGCCATGTCACCGATGTGTCGTTAACAGTGTTGTTTGATGAAGGCATTGTCTATATAGTTTTTTGGGCCTTTTCCCCCAGCATTGTCCCAGCCATATCGGAGGCAGCAGGAAGAATTAAGTCCTCCACAATAGTATGGGGCTTGCCTGTCCTAGCCACTCAGTAGCTCACCATATAAGACGCTTCTAGTCCCTTCTTAATAATGGTACCTGTTGCTTTTATACATGTCTTACTACTCAAACGTCTTTATTTTTGCAAAAAAAAACTCCTGTGACTTATTTTTCAAATGGTCATGTTTCGTTTCTAAATGTCTGCGCAAGAGTGAAGGTTTCCCACGAGAGAGTAACAGTTAATGTGATAGGATGTTAATTATTTGACTAGGCTACCTGTATTTGACATTGTGTTGTTATTTCGCTGAACACTAGATGGTTTAAATTTATTTTTGGCAGTGAAACGAGGCTACTCAGGCGAGAAAATAAACTCACCCAAATATATAGCCCCGTTGGAAAATACAAATGTACTGTTTGAAAATGTGAAGAAAATTATTTCAGTTTGGAATACCTGGTATACAGCATATGTATATTGTAGGTGTAGGATCAGCTTACCCTACCTAACCAAGGCACTGGCTTAAATCAGTGTCTAAGGGCAACTTAATGCTAATCCATTTGGGCCAATGTAGCACTTACCGGTCACACTTTATTCGGATAGTCCGGATTTTCCATCTGTAGATGCTCTACAGATAGTTTGTTGTTAGCATGACCATCTGTTGATAAGCAACTGCTTGCTAGGGTTAGGGGTAGAATAAGGGTGAGGGTTAAGCTTAGGGTTAAAGTTAGAGCTAGGGTTAGTAGATTGTAGAGCATCTACAGATGGAATGACTATCCAAATCAAATTGAACCCACCTTCTGGAAAGATCAATATAGGAAGCTTTGTGTTGTCATTCACGTGATCCGTCAACCTGTAAACATTAATAACAGTTAGAAAACCAAACTTTATATCTGGGAGGAGTATGAACATAGCTCCAACTGGAACTATAATGTATGTCCTTATCAGAAAATGTCAGTGTTAAATTATATCCCTAATTGTCAATGGCAATGACTTGTGACTAATACATTTGTGCATGAATGTGCTAGAGTTTGGTTTTACTGACAAGCACTTATAAAGCAGAGAACATACTGTAAGTAAGCTGTCTGACAGGAGTATATTATCTGGATGAGGAAATATGACTGATTATTTGTCTGTAGCCATTTTCAATGGGCATGTCATTGCTTGTCTGAACATTGTAGGTAGAGATAGGAATAACAGTGAACAGGTAAGCTCACCTCTTGGCCACCAGGTGGCGATCTTTCATATCAGCTCTCTCAAACCAGATGTGAGGACAGGACCTGGCCATGGCCCTCTGCAGCACTCCCATCAGACCACCATGTGACTGGCCCACCTAAAACACATCAGATCAAATCAAACGATAAAGTCCTCAGAATTCCTTTCACAGACAATTCATCTGATTAGGATTAAAGAAGTATAAAGTAGTAAATTGCCAGATACATGTAAAGTACATAAACATGTCTAAAATGGTGTACAAAATAAAAATAGGCTACACAGAGAGAAAGCAGTCAATTGAGCGTCAATCAACAAATTTCACACAGTTCAGCCATTTCAAGCGAGGCTTAATGTCAGCTATATTTCACGTACCATGGCGTAACACCCGTCGTTGCAGAGAATTACGATATCAATCGGGGAGGTGTGATTGGCCACACAGATTCCTCCTTTTCTGGGTCTGTTTTCTCTGTAAAACAAGAGAGACCACACACACACACACACGTTAAAGTAAAAAAATTATAATCTCTGCACACATCAGGAGGACCAACAGTAGGGTCACTTGGGGACAGGATGGTGTGTAATAGCTTGCTGAGTAGAGATGTGTGAGAGGGGAGGTCAGTTAACTGACTTGTTATAGTAGTGGATGGTGCAGGAGAGGCCTCGGGCACAGATCCTGTAGCACATCACATGGACCCAATCACTCAGCCAGGACTTCAGCCTACAGAACACACAGACGGACGGACACACGGACACACAAGATGCTACCTTAAAGATGACTAAAATACAATGACGAGAGGAATGTCTCAGTCTTTAAAACAATCCTGTGTGAACTTGTAGATTCAAAGCTGTGTAAGTGTACCTCCAGTTAGGGAGGAATCCTACAGCAGTGGTTCCTATCACCAGCCAGGTCAGGCCTATAGATGCCAGCGTGATCCTGAAAGAAAACATTCTCACTCAGGCTCGTGGTAATGACTGGAGCGCAATCAGTGGAATGGTAACTAATACACCAAACACATGGCTTCCAGGTGTTTGATGCCATTCGCGCTGTTCCAGACATTATTATGAGCCGTTTTCCCCTCAGCACCCACCTGTGCTCCACACTTTATTGATATCTGTGGTTGTGCATCCTGTCTATTCAGCCACTAGCTGGATTATTTGTGGTAAGCACTGCATTTAATATCACTGGTGTATGGCATGTATGTTTGGTTCAGGGATGTGAACTGTAGGAGAACTGAGGCCTTGCTATAGGGGAACAGTGATTATGAATGATTTCACACTACCAGGTGTTACCTGAGTGGAGCCAAGATGCAGTAGCGTATGAACACGCCCAGCCCCCAGACCATAGTCAGTTTGAGGCTGATGTACTGGAAGACATTGTTGGTCCGAGTTAGCAGGTTCCACGACACCAGCTCCTCTGAGGAAAACCGCTGGGTCACCTTGAAATCAGAAGAACATCACAAATAATGTAGGCCTACCTGTACAGAAAGAATGTCTGGACTTTGAATAGATGTTGTACTGTTTTTCCCAATCCTGAATCAACCCCTGGCCCTAAACACTTCCTGATGCCCCTTCGTTGATATGAAAATGTGTGCAGTAAAGGCAATAAATAGGAAACTCATCTATCCTACCAGACGGTTAGGCATTACTGTATAGCTCAGATCTGTCAGGGGCCATCATGGAATATCTAGCATTAGGGGTACATTTGGAATTAGGCAGCAATCTTATTCTAGTTGTGATCTCACCTCATCCTCTACGATGTCCTCGATGCCTCGTCTGTAGAAGTAGAAACAGTCGCTGAGTGTGAAGTCCCCTCCCACTGGTGGTTTGGGGCGACTGCGTCTCAACTCCCCCAGCTCCTCCTCCATAGAACCATCATCCCTCTGGATGAGGCCTGGAAATCCACACACACACAAAGATATCACTTAGTCAACCCTATATCATTTTCAGATGTGATCATATCGTACCGCTATCTGTAGTTGATAAAGATTAATTCGTTTTATATTTTACCATCAATACAGACAACATTCACAGAGTCACAAACAAAGAGCTTCAAAGTCCAATAAGTTTATTAATTTTGAATGACAAATATGTCAAACGACCATGGACATGTTAGGAGCTGTCGAGGAAGGAAATGAGTCACAGAACTGCAACACATTTAAGAGAGTGTCACCAACTAACTCACACTGTTGCACCATATTGAGAAAGAGATATCTTGGGCTGATAGCTGAGTGGAAGAATCACTAACCACAACCCTAATCAGTTTAAATCACCAATATCATTTTCCTACAGAATCCATAAGAAATGACAGGCCATCAAACATAGTAAACGGCCCTTTGTGTGTCTGTCATCTCGAGGTAATCACAGGTCTAGGATCAGATTACCCCACCACAGTGTATCCGTTCCTCCTAGAGGTCTGAAGGCAGTGAAATCAGCTGAGGAGACTCAATCTGATGACGCACGAGGCAAAGTTCAGGAGAGAGAGACAGTGACTGACTTTATGCTGAATTCAATCAATCCTGCTAAAGCAATGTTTATGCTGCGACCCATTTGTTTTCTTTGAAAACTACAACCAGCATCTACAGTGAGGGGAGTACAGTACAGAAACCATCCTGTGAGTTTATATATAACAAATTAAAAGAGCATCTTGATGTGCTTTGCTGGTTAGTGAACACAGCGCTGTGAGTTTGATTGAATTGCCCCCTGACAAACCTATAAGACTGCTGATTGTGAAGTGATTGTGGATAGATAGGCAGCCGGCACAGAGCCACATCATTCAGCACAGAACATTGTAAATGCTCACGATCACAGTCTGCTAATTAACAGAGACTGCTCCAAGCCTTCTCCATTGCAAGCCCCTGCCAAGCACTATAAAAAAAACATATATATTTTTTTTAATCTGGTTTACACTGTCTCTAGGTTCTCAGTGGTATAATTAAGCAATACGGCCCGAGGGGGTGTGGTATATGGCCAATATACCACGACTAAGAGCTGTTCTTATGCGTGATGCTACGCGGAGTGCCTGGATACAGCCCTTAGCCGTGGTATATTGGTCATATACAACAAACCCCAGTGGTGCCTTATTGCTTTTATAAAGTGGTTACCAACATAATTATGCAGTAAAAATGTAAGTATTGTCATACTGTCAGCCAATCATCATTCAGGGCTTGAACCATCCAGTTTATAATTTCATATAGGTTACCCCATCCCAACTAACGTGCCTTGAGCACATTGAAAATATCTATATTATAAATACAACCTATTTCAACCACTGACAGTCCTGACATGATATTTTCAATGCACTCAACAAAGGAAAACCTGTTTAACTACTATGGTACACTAACATACAGGATTTGTTCTAAATACATGTAAATTAGCTTCTGAACACAGCAGATAAAACAGTGGCTTTGGGAACCAGTGTTGTTGAGAGAGAGGAGAAACATACTGTATATGTTTCTTTATGAGTTTCTCAAGGGCAAAGGGACTGACTGAAAACGTTGAGGTTTCTTTCCCACACATTGGCCAGACTTGTAAGCCTACAATATCAACCATGCAACTTTAGGGAATCCCCACAATCATTTCCTTATCAGAGACCAATGAGAAAATAACTCTCTCTATCCATTCATCCATCCTATCAATCGATCAAGCAAATTAATCCAATGAGCTCTGCTCATTGACTCACCGTTGGATGAGGGGGATTCGATTATATGGTGCTCTTTGTTGACTGTCTGAATCCTCAACGTGGCCCACTGGAGAACAGGAGAGATGAGAAACATCTTTAGCCTTTGACATCTCACCCCATGACCCACAGCAGGACAGGAGAGAAAAGACATACACATATTCACCCCTGAACTCTCAGCCCAGATAAGTCCCTGGACAATGTTTGAAAGTTTTGTTTCCCCCCCCCAGGAGGCCACAAGGTTACAGGATGTTCAGATGGAAAAGTGCAGAGTAGAGAACATACTTGCTTTTCTGTCAAAAATCATGTCAGTTCTATACATTTATTGCGATTCAATGTTCCAAACATATTGCTCACCATATGTCTGCTGCAGAGGAACAAGAGAAAAACAAATTGAAAACAAATTGGCTCCATATTTAAGAAGATGAGAACATGCTATGAAGGGAAATTACTGGAGTTTTGGTGCAGGTACAGCCCACCAGCTCAAAATAATATTGCGATATGAAACTGTATCGATTTTTTTCTCCCTCACTAATGAGTGTAGTAGAAATACATACATTAAGGACACAAGTCTTATATTTAGGACATGATGAATAGATACCATTTAAGACAACTATAGACACATGAAGCTGTGCCCATCACGTTGTCTGAGTGGTGCAGTTTACCAGACTTTACAGTGTGTAAGTAATGTGTTTCCTCTTTCCCATGTTGTTGTACCCCCGCCCACCCCAAGTCTGTGGAAGTTGGTTGGTTGCCTACTTCTGAAGAGGCAATTTACCTCAAGGGTTTTGACCAGGATCTTCATGTATGTCTCAGAGATGCCCAGGGAGAAGCCAAACATGGCAGGCACCATGAGAAGAGCAACAATGAGGTAGACCCACACCTTCAGCCCTTCCAGAACCACCACCCAGAAATCCTCCATCGCTACAGACCGTCACCCTGCAGAAACAACAGGAGATTGATAGCAGTAATAGCATAGCAAGCTTATGTGTAGGCTATGGGAGACAGGGACATAAACACACACATTGAACCAACATTGAAGGGTGTCAGAATAGCCTCTCTGTATGTAAGAGCCAAGTCTGTCATGAAGCCTGGACTTTTATGGCACAGAAGCTCAGGGTGTTGTTGGTTCAATATCTGACAGTACTACGTCATTTGCTACAGTTAAAGATATAGTTCACCCAAATTACATATTGGTTTCCTTACCATGTAAGCAGTCTATGGACAAGGTGAGACAGCAAATTAAATCCATGATTTGATCAATAATACAATGCTTTGCATATGACATGTGAAAAATGCTAATATCAGTGATATTGACTTGCATTGGATTTGTTCCACAAATTCCTTAAAGAAAGAAAATGTAGCTTTTGGAGACAGTGGCCAGGTAAAGAAAACCAAAGCATGGATCTCTGTCATACCATTTTCATAGACTGCTTACAGGGTAAGGAAAACATTTGGATAATTTTGTTATTTGGGTAAACTATCCCTTTAACTATAGGCTAGAGAGGGTGGAAAATGATACCACTCAGATTTCAGGACAAACACACACATAGCTACAAATCAGGTATGTGTGTGACTGTGTAAAGCAGAATGAAACAAATATATATGAATAACATAGAATGTGCAATCTATTAGATCAAAAACACAAGGGGAGCTGAAATAGGCCTACTATACTGAACTAAAATATAAATGCAACATGTAAAGTGTTGGTCCCATGTTTCATGAAGTGAAATCAAAGATTCCAAGAATGTTCCATGTGCACAAAATGCTTCTCTCAGATGTTGCGCACAAATTTCTTTACAATCCCTGTTAGTGAGCATTTCTCCTTTGCCAAAGATTACATCCACCTGACAGGTGTGGCATATCAAGAAGCAGATTAAATAGCATGATCATTAGACAGGTGTACCTTGTGATGGGGACAATAAAAGTCCACTCTAAAATGTGCAGTTTTGTCACACAACAATGCCACAGATGTCTCAAGTTGAGGGAGCATACAATTGACATGCTGACTGCAGGAATATCCCCCAGAGCTGTTGCCAGTGAATTAAATGTTAATTTCTCTACGATAAACTACCGCCAACCTCATTTAAAAGAATTTGGCAGTACATCCAACCGGCCTCACAACCACGTGTAACCATGCCAGCCCCTTCTTCACCTGCAGGATCAACGGAGACCAGCCACCCGGACAGCTGATGAAACTGAGGAGGATTTAAGTCCGTAATAAAGCCCTTTTGTGGGGAAAAACGAATTCTGATTGGCTGGACCTGGTTCCCCAGTGGGTGGGCCTATGCCCTCCCATGGCTGCGCACCTGCCCAGTCGTGTGAGATCCATAGATTAGGGCCTAATAAATGTATTTAAATGGACTGATTTCCTTATATGACCTGTAACAGTAAAATCGTTAATTGTTACATGTTGCGTTAATATTTTTGATCAGTATAATAATGGGCCAAGTAGGACTACTATCAACAAATCCATGGCGCATGTCTGAAATGACAAGTTCAAACGCGACAGAAAGAAGCCCAGCATTTGATTATAGGCTAATACAAATCTATCTAGGCTGACGATCGTAAACTCCATTTAAAATAAACTTCACCAACTTGAGATTGCGCAACATATACGCTCGTCACGAAAAACCTCAACCAGAGACGCTCAATTCATTTCAACATCAATAGCCAATTATAAACAGAGTAGGCTATTGGACACAACTAAACCAAATCGCTTGACAAAAAACTGTCTGCAAATTGTCCAGACCTGGCCGGACAATTACAAAGTTTGGTTCCCGATATTCAGCCCGGCGTGGTGGATCTTACCTGTTAAACTCCAGTCCATGTTACCATGCCCTTCCCTATTGTAGAACTCATACGACTATGTGTGAAGCTAACCACAATAGGGATTAGCCACAATAGTGGAATTTGCGGTTCGCTTTCAAAATAAAAGTCCATAATTGAAACTGATCCAAACGGCAACAAATAGGGGAATAATTCCATATTTGGATTAGATAATGCTAAACAAGGTTGAAATGTTGTTACATAACTTAATAATAAATACAATAATGTATTTATTTGACAATAAATAGTAAACAAACTGTTCAGATCTCACTGTGGCTGTAATAGACTGCATACTTGCATTGGGGCATATGCATTGTACAGCCTTAACTATAGAGAGCAGTGGTGGCTGGTGGGAGGAGCTATAGGAGGACGAGCTCATTGTAATGGCTGGAGTGGAATTAATGGAATGATATCAAACACATGGAAATCACATTTGACTCCGCTCATTAATTCCATTCCAGCCATTACAACGAGCCCATCCTCCTATAGCTCCTCCCACCAGCCTCCACTGCTATAGAGTGTGCACCCATGAAATGGGGTACCAGCCTACTCAGTGACACCCACAGCACACAACTATGTAGAGTTTACGCAAATATTATCATCATAGTTCTTATTGCACGACTCTGAAACCACTGTGAAATGAGCCACAGCTCACCAGTCAAGCTATTTTATTTTAATATTTTTATTTATTTAACCTTTATTTAACTAGGCAAGTCACTTAAGAACAAATTCTTATTTACAATGACGGCCTACCAAAAGGCCTCCTGTGGGGACGGGGGCTGGGATTAAAAATGTTAAATGTTTAAATATAGGACAAAACACATCACGACAAGAGAGACAACACAACACTACATAAAGAGAGACCTAAGACAACAACATAGCAAGGCAGCAACACATGACAACACAGCATGGTAGCAACACAACAACAACATGGTAGCAACACAACATGGTAGCAGCACAACAACAACATGGTAGCAACACAACATGGTAGCAACACAACATGGTAGCAGCACAACAACAACATGGTAGCAACACAACATGGTAGAAGCACAACAACAACATGGTAGCAACACAACATGGTAGCAGCACAAAACATGGTACAAACATTATCGGGCACAGACAACAGCACAAAGGGCAAGAAGGTAGAGACAACAATACATCACACAAAGTAGCCACAAGTGTCAGTAAGAGTGTCCATGATTGAGTCTTTGAATGAAGAGATTGAGATAAAACTGTCCAGTTTGCGTGTTAGATGCAGCTCATTCCAGTCACTAGCTGCAGTGAACTGAAAAGAGGATTGACCCAGGGATGTATGTGCTTTGGAGACCTTTAACAGAATGTTACCGGTAACTTTTGCTATTGTGCGTGTTGAACATTCATATAGGACTGTAAGCCTTACCTATGGAGTGTGCACTCATGGAGTGGGCTATCAGTCTACCTATTGACACCCACAGAACAGAACTATGTAGTTTGCACCAATATGAGGGTCATACCTCTTATAACTCTTATTGCAGGACAGCAAACACTGTGAAATGAGACACATTAGCTCATCTATTGTGCGTATTGAATATTAATATTGGACTGTATAGCCTTATCTATGGAGTGTGCACCCATGAAATGGGCAGCCTACTCAGTGACAACCAGTTTACAATTCCAAAGAATTTACACAAATATGAGCGTCATAGTTTTATTAGCGTCAAGTTGCCGTCACTATTTCAACAGGAGGAAATGCACTTTTAGGTTCCACCTCCGAAGAATGACGAAGGCTACTTATATTTCTGCATTTAATGCCGCGTTCAAAACAACTGCAAATAAATGTTCCGAGTTGTTTTGACTCGCCACGAATTGGGTGTGGGAATTTCCCAGTTTATTTCCATGTGGATTTAATCAACATCAACAAATAGGGCACTAATAGTTGTCAGCGTAGCTAGCTAGCACGCTGCTAGCATTATCTAGCTAGCTAGCACGCTGCTAGCATTATCTAGCTAGCTAGCCTTATATATATCTAGCTAATGTTATATGTTGTTGCTGTAATTTATTTTTTACTACATGTATTCAAAAGATTAGCCCAGAGCTGTGAACTCTCATGCATTAGCCGTGAGACACAACAATTTGACCCTCTTCTCACGCACTCAGGGCACACCTCTTATTTCACGCATTGAAAAGAGCCTACCGCTTACATTTTTTCGAATTAGTCCGCAATATAATCCGCGCGTTAACTTTTTAATTGTGCTCCATATCGTTTTGAAATAGGGGCATCTGCGCCTGCAATTTAACATCAGGAAAGGAGCCTTTATCATTGTCCTGTCCTGTCGTGCCACCGCACTGTGAACCGCGACACATTGAAGCATATGATTGGTTTAGTAAGGCTTAGTAAGGGATCTCTGACAACGAAAAGGCAGCAGACAGAGATCTGTATGTTTTAGCAGGGAAGTTTGGTAGGGTGACCTGATTTGTAACTATGAAAATATTTTTTGTCTTAGAGATTGTGAACCCAAAAGTTCTATTCTAGAGGGGGGGGGCAATAAATATAACAATTATTTGGTTAGGGTGTAGGGACAGATTTTATTATGTATTTACTTTATTTAGTCTGATCAGTGGAACAATTCTCATTCTTAACAATGGGCTAAAATATAGGGTAATTACTGTGCTTGTCAGCAAGAACACTACTGTTATTCCCCACACGTATTTTATTATTCCACTTCTTCCCAATTTTGCCAGTGTAATCACATATTTGAAATCTGATGCCTACTTTTGTATTTTTAAATGTATTATATGAGGCTATGTATTTTTGCAGACATTCATGGACAGTTTGAATAAGTCATACAAATAACCATAGGATATTAAATGCTCCATGAATGAATGATAATTTTTTGAAATTTTATTATTGTGCACATGCTCGACAGAGATGGTAGGGGGACTCATGACTCAAACACATGTTTTGTCTATGTAGAGTAAGATGATCGTCAACTAGTGGGCATAAACCATCTGCATATTGATATTCATTAGATTTTTCTTGAAGATTGAGTAATTGTGAAATACAAAATGAAAAAAAAAATGAAATTAATAACAAATAAAAATAACAAGTAGAAATAACATGGCTATATACAGTAAGTAGAAAATAACATGACTATATACAGGGAGTACCAGTACCGAATGGATGCGCAGGGGTACTAGGTAATTGAGATAGCTATGTACTGTACATAAAGGTAGAGGCTGTTACCTTCATTGACCACGTTTACATGTCCAAAGTATTCCGGATAGTAGCTCATAGCACCTTTGATATCCCGCTCATGAGTATCCCTGTATCCGTGAATAAACAGAATATTCCTAATTGGTTCATATGGGTTAAACTGTAACTGAAATATGGACACTGACTAAGGCCTATAACTTCTCACATGTAATATTAAATCCTGCAGAATTATGCATTAAAATGCAGTAAAATGATACAACAAATGTACATTTTTACTCTGGAACAGGAGTGGAGAAATGTCTTTCTTACAGCATCTCTTGAGAAAATGTGAAGCCACATGTAATGTGTATACCTTTGACACTGTTATGCAAGCAGACAGTATTTCAACCACATAAAATATGCACCCAAGAAAAACTGAAGTCTTATCAGAAATGTGTTTAATCGTTTTCTCAGCTTTTAATTTCCATAAAACCGGTGAAACTGATGACATTGGACATTTTGCACATGAACAATCTTTCCACTGTTTGAGCTATTGCATTTTCTCCCCGGTCCCTAAACGAAACAGACAACTTTACTGGTGTTAACTAGATTACTAACGCATTCATTATATCGATGTTAGACATTATTCTGGTGAGCACTACTTTATTTAGTCTTGTAGGGCAACAAATTATGATAGAAGAGAAGCTGCATGTATCTAACTATACTTGATAAACAAATGGCCAACCAAATGTCCAAACTTATGTGACCGACCGGATCGATCTTATGTACATTGGCTTGAGAATGTATTCACCCCCCTTGGCATTTTTCCTATTGTGTTGCCTTACAGCCTGGAATTAAAATAGATTTTTTGGGGGGGGGTTGTATCATTTGAGTTACACAACAAGCCTACCACTTTGAAGATGCAAAATATTTTTTATTGTGAAACAAACAAGAAAAACCACAAAAAAACTTGAGCGTGCACAACTATTCATCCGCCCAAAGTCAAAACTTTAAAGACCCACCTTTTGCAGCACTTACAGCTGCAAGTTTCTTGGGGTATGTCTCTATAAACTTGGCACATCTAGCCACTGGGATTTTTGCTCAATTTCAGTCTCATCTGACCAGAGTACCTTCTTCCATATGTTTGGGGAGTCTCCCACATGCCTTTTGGGTAACACCAAACGTGTTTGCTTATTTTTGTCTTTAAGCAATGGCTTTTTTTCTGGCCACTCTTCCATAAAGCCCAGCTCTGTGGAGTGTATGGCTTAAAGTGGTCCCATGAACAGATACTCCAATCTCCGCTGTGGAGCTTTGCAGCTCCTTCAGGGTCATCTTTGGTCTCTTTGTTGCCTCTCTGGTTAATGCCCTCCTTGCCTGGTCTGTGAGTTTTGGTGGGCGGCCCTCTATTGGAAGGTTTGTTGTGGTGCCATATTCTTTCCATTTTTTAATAATGGATTTAAATGTTGCTCCGTGGGATGTTCAAAGTTTCGGATATTTTTTAGACCCCAACCCTGATCTGTACTTCTCCACAACTTTGTCCCTGACCTGTTTGGAGAGCTCCTTGGGTTTCATAGTGCCGCTTGCTTGGTGGTGTTGCAAACTCTGGGGCCTTTCAGAACAGGTGTATATACTGAGATCATGTGACAGATCATGTGACACTTAGATTGCACAGAGGTGGACTTTATTTAACTAATTATGTGACTTCTGAAGATAATTGGTTGCACCAGAGCTTATTTAGGGGCTTCATAGCAAAGGGGGTGAATACATATGCACGCACCACTTTTATGTTTTTGGACTATTTTGTGTATGTCCATTACATGAAATTCAAATAAAAATCAATTTTAGTTACAGGTTGTAATGCAACAAAATAGAAAAAATGCCAAGGGGGATGAATACTTTTGCAAAACACTGTAGCAAAATTTTAAAGGTGTTTTTTACATTGGATAAAAGTAGAGACTCAGAGCTATAAAACAGTATGTCATACACTACAGTTGACAAACAATGGGAAAGTAATTCTGCTTTGAAAGTTGATAAACTGGTAATCTCACTTTTGAGAAAATGGCCCTTTAACGTTTTGGTACACCTAATGGAGAGCTCTTCTTTGTCTATACCCATTCAGTATCATTCACACCCTCTTAAGCTTTAGCCCCACCCAGCTCTTTAAGGATTCACATGTGAAGCCATGTATTAAACAACTAAAGATTAAGACTGAAGGCTGGTTTATACTCCAGATATGTTCGTAAAATTAATCTGGAGTGCCAGAGTGTGCGCTCTAGGTGTTCTTAAACTCAGAGCATTTTCAGTGTCCTTTCGTAAATTCAGAGCATTTCTCTCACTGGACGCTCTGGCCAAGGAGTAGGGTTGATCCGAGCGTTCTGACCTAACAGCAGTCAAGCACCCATATTATGGCCCACCAAATGTCAGAAATTATAAGCAGAAACATGTCTAAGTTAGAGGTGAAAGTAGCTAGTATGCTGTACGGTCCAGTACGGATTATCAGCAAAATAAATTATGAAATTATTATGGTGGATTGGACTGCGCATGTACTTTAAAAAAAGTAATTTGTTTGACAATCAGATGAAAATCTCATCACAACACCCTAGACTGCACAACACCCATGATATGTGCAACTCGCAGACCATGAAAAACAACAGTAAATGGGATAAGACGTTTACATGCCACGTTATCTTGTCCAAGATCAGCATAACCCAGGCATCTTATCAGCAGGTAGCCTAGTGGTCAGAGCGTTGGGCTTACTGGATCGAATCCCTGAGATGACAAGGTAGAAATCTGTCATTCTGCCCGAGAAAGGCAGTTAACCCACTGTTCCCCGGGCGCAGAAGACATGGATGTCGATTATGGCAGCCCCCGCACCTTTCTGATTCAGAGGCGTTGGATTAAATGTGGACGATGCATTCAGTTGTACAACTGACTAGGTACCCCCTTTCCCCTGATTTCACATAACTGGGATACAAGCTTGAGGTATTATAAACAGGATATGATGTTTATATGCATAAACCCCAAAACAGAATACTTGGGTATCTCCCATAATAACGGTATATAGAGCTCCACAGTGGAGGTGTCATAATAACGATAAACCTAGCAGTCAAACAGGGAAATGGATAAAATCGTTTTTCCACCATTCATTTTACCTATAGGGAATTTCAGAAACACTTGAGCAACTGGCGTGACGTTTTGATAACCATTTAAATCTCTTGGACAAGGTGACTTTCTGACTCAGAGGGTCTATTTACTCTCAGATTCAAAAATGCAAATTAGCATCTAAGGAGATATCATGCAAGACTACAAATCCCTGCAATCTACTGAACGTCATCTCAAGCTGACACCTTTGCTAACAGGTATTGTGTCAATTTGAAACTTGCAAAAGACCATTCTCAAAATTGCCAATTTCAAGAAATGTTGCCAATTTCTTAATTACTAAATGTAACTAATATTAGTTAATCCAGAGATTCTTACATTTACCTTGGGTCGGCAGGCTCATCCAGATCATCATGGCATTTGTAGTTCGTTATGATCCCCAAAATCCAATGCTAATGTGGCTGGGGGAGGGGGGGAGGGGGGTAAATACAAGAAAATAAAAATACAGTGCCTACGGAAAGTATTCAGACCCCTTGACTTTTTCCACATTGTTGGATTACAGCCTTATTCTAAAATTACTTAAATTGTCCCCCCCCCCCCCCCTCGTCAATCTACACACAATACCCCATAATGACAAAGCAAAAACAGGTTTAGA
The DNA here is from genome assembly GCF_029448725.1 of Salvelinus fontinalis. Taxonomy (NCBI): domain Eukaryota; kingdom Metazoa; phylum Chordata; class Actinopteri; order Salmoniformes; family Salmonidae; genus Salvelinus; species Salvelinus fontinalis. Next base: position 42,597,210 of record NC_074692.1, read on the forward strand.
ATTATTTTGCTAATTTATCATTTAAAAAAAAAACTGAAATATCACATTTACATAAGTATTCAGACCCTTTACTCAGTACTTTGTTGAAGCACCTTTGGTAGCAATTACAGCCTCCAGTCTTCTTGGGTATCCAGGCTGTATCCCATCCGGCCGTGATTGGGAGTCCCATAGGGTGGTGCACAATTGGCGCAGCATCGTCCGGGTTTGGCTAGGGTGGGCCGTCTTTGTAAATAAGAATCTGTTCTTAACTGACTTGCCCAGTTAAATAAAAACTTTTAAAATTATGTAAATGACGCTACAAGCTTCGCACACCTTTATTTGGGGAGTTTCTCCCATTCTTCTATGCAGATTCTCTCAAGCTCTGTCAGGTTGGATGGGGAGCATCGCTGCACAGCTATTTTCAGGTCTCCCCAGAGATGTTCGATTAGGTTCAAGTCCGGGCTCTGGCTGGGCCATTCAAGGACATTCAGAGACTTGTCCCAAAGCCACTCCTGCGTTGTCTTGGCTGTGTGCTTATGGTAGTTGTCCTGTTGGAAGGTGAACCTTCGCCCCAGTTTGAGGTCCAGAGCAGGTTTTCAACAAGGATCTCTGTACTTTGCACCATTCATTTTTGCCTCGATCCTGACTGGTCTCCCAGTCCCTGCCACTGAAAAACATCCCCACAGCATGATGCTGCCACCACCATGCTTCACTGTAGGGTTGGTGCCAGGTTTCCTCCAGACGTGACTTTCAGGCCAAAGAGTTCAATCTTGATTTCATCAGACCAGAGAATCTTGTTTCTCATGCTCTGAGACTCTTTAGGTGCCTTTTGGCAAACTCCAAGCAGCCTGTCATGTGCCTTTTACTGAGGAGCGGCTTCTGTCTGGCCACTCTACCATAAAGGCCCCTGATTAGTGGACTGCTGCAGAGATGGTTGTCCTTCTGGAAGATCCTCCCATCTCCAGAGGAACTCTGGAGCTCTGTCAGAGTGACCATCGGGTTCTTGCTCACCTCCCTGACCAAGGCCCTTCTCCCCCGATTGCTCAGTTTGGCCGGGCGGCCAGCTCTAGGAAGAGTCTTGGTTGTTCCAAACTTCTTCCATTTAAGAATGATGGAGGCCACTGTGTTCTTGGGGCATTCAATGGTGCAGACAATTTTTGGTACCCTTCCCCAGATCTGTGCCTCGACACAATCCTGTCTCGGAGCTCTACGAACAATTCCTTCGACCTCATGGCTTGGTTTTTGCTCTGACATGCACTGCCAACTGAGGGACCTTATCTAGACAGATGTGTGCCTTTCCAAATCATGTCCAATCAATTGAATTTACCACAGGTGGACTCCAATCAAGTGGACTCCAATCAAGTTGATCAAGGATGATCAATGGAAACAGGATGCACCTGAACTCAATGTCAAGTCTCGTACCAAAGGGTCTCAAATACTTATTTTTATTTTTAATAAATTTGCTAAAATGTCTAAAAACTTGTTTTTGCTTTGTCATTATGGGGTATTGTCAAATCAAGTTTTATTGGTCACATACACGTAGTCACATACAAATCGACACACTATTGTGGGTAGATTAATGAGGAAAAGTTGCTATTTAAACAATTTTAGAATAAGGCTGTAACATAACAAAAGGGGGGTCTGGGGTCTGAATACCTTCTGAATGCACTGAAGCTAATGTGCTCACTCCGTTATTGGCTCCTTTGCTCTAGCCAACAGCTCACAGATACAGTGTGGGTGTAGCCTACATGAAGACATTATTATGGACAAAATATTATTTTTATTTGTTCAAACAGCAGCCAATCATTGATCATCATGTCAGCAGAATAAGACTCCCGATATACTGTATATAGGAAAGGAGCATCAAGCTCATCACCTTGCACTTTCACCACCATGAGAAATTCATCATAACTTACGTCAGCTGTAGCCTAACTGCATGGCTTCCCGAGTTGTAGTGGGAGGACCACACACCATATCATCACATGACTTCAAGTTTACTTCAATATGATGGTTATTATATACATTTTTGTGCATAAATGCATTTCCACCGCCATTTCTTGCCTAATACATTTTACAGACACAAAAAAGATCTCACCATGCTGAACAAACAAATGATCTCTCGTCATTTATAAAATTTTACCGAAATGTCCTGTTTCTATCACAAGTGTCGTGATTCTTTTTTATACTGTTTGACTTTACTTTTACTTTTGCATAAAAACTGTTGATAGAAACGTGGTTATTGTCAGCACATTTTGTCTAGTTGTTCATTGTAGGCTCCTCCCACTAATTGAACTAACAGGTGTTAAAAGGTGAACTGCACTTCCTGATTTTCATCAATGCTCATTAAGAAGATTTGATGTTAAAATATAGAAACATGAGATACCAAATCCGTTCACAAGGTTGGCTAACTCTCGAAGTTCATCGGGTATCCACCGAACTGGCTAAATCCAGTTAGCTTTAAAGTACCTCATTGGTGGAACCAACTACAAAATACATTACAATTGGATGTTCTGGTGCCGCTCGGGTAATGTCAAATATTGATTGGGAACCTTCTAATTGAGGAATGTAATTATTTCCTTGAATATTTGTGTTGTGCTGTATTTTACTTGTTAAATATTGTATATTTTTTTTGAGTTTGTCTTGTGAAATTGTATATGCAGGATCCCTTGTGAAAGAGACCCTTGTCTCAAGGGTGACTCCCTGCTTAAATAAAGGTAAAATAAAAGTAATGCTAGCGGCCATGACAGAAGGCAAACGAAAGTTGTCTTGGGAGTGTGGTTTGATGTGGGTGTGTCTTTGCCATTCAATCACAACAAAGTGCAGTAGCGAGTACAGCGACGGAAGCTAAGCTAGCTTTGCTAGGGAGAGAACAAAGTTTTGAAGTTGAGAACTTGACTGACTCTCCATCTCAAGATGGTTAGCTAATTCATTTCTATGTGTAGGCTAAAACCTGCCCTGATCTTGTGTTTAGCCAAGCTGACAGCAGCTAGCTAGCCTAGCTTGGTGACAGCTGAAGCTGGCTATCCAATGTGGCTGATATTTCTGTCAAATCAGCTATGGCAAGATAGCAAGAGCCAATGGCTGGAATGTGTTTCATAAAACATCCGTTATACAACGCCTTCCTACGAAAGTAGTTTGCAGCGTAGTTTCAACGTTTCATCGCGTGATGTAAATACATGTTACCGTGGAAACAATATCAACTACTGCAAGTTGGATGCCCCCGGTCTTCGGTCAGCTCAGCTGTCCTACACAGGCAGGTCACCCAGGATACAATTCAGTATTCGACCTCAGATATCCATGTCTGAGGACATTAGGAGATGACGTGGAAACCGGCCACTAGGAGCAACATGGAGTGCTGTCACCTTCAAGTAGGTTTCGGCATTTTGGTTAGGGATGGTGGATGGTCGTCTTTTTTTAATGTATTTGACTGTTTTCGCTTTGTCATTATGGGGTATTGTGTATAGATTGATGAGGAAACAAATGTATTTTATCCATTTTAGAATAAGGATGTAACGTAACAAAATGCGGAAAAAGTCAAGAGGTCTGAATACTTTCCGAATGCACTGTACATCAACTAAAAATCTATGGATGTGTTCGTGTTACAAAGACAAAAATGTTCTGGTGTAATTATCGTATTGATGTGCTTCTAAATATGTATGCCTACACTTTACCTAACAAATCAAAATCAGTCGTGTGTAGAATACAACTTCTGCTGTCTAACCAGAACGGCATTTCTACCTCTGTCTCGAAGTCTCCAGTGGGTGATGAAGTGAAGTCCCTTACATCTATGTCATGTCTTACAGGTTATGGACATGTGCTGTCAGGAGGGGTGAAGTGCATGACACTCCATCCTGGACATGACAGAGTTTGCCTCATGGGTCCAGCAGGCAGAGTTCAATAACTACAGGCAGATGCGAGATGCAGGAGGATGGCACTCTTCTCGTTCTGAGTAACCTACAGAGTAGTATAAGAAGAATGTGCTGAACTTAGGTAGACATTCTAAACAAAGTGTTTTGATAACTTTCAAGTGTAACAGTTCCATGTAGAATAAACCATCCTTCACACATTACTGTAGAAGCAGTGTTCTGGTAGTATAACAATGTGCTAATATTATCTTTCATCTTTTATTGTCATTCACAGCTGATACAGATATGTACCTATCAACATTGTGTCTAGAGGTGCTGGGGATACCTTTGTCACGCTCATCTGAATGAATGGACCAAGGTGCAGTGTACTTAGAGTTCCACATGTTTAATAAATATGAAACTCACCAAAAACAATACAGAAGAAAACAAAATGGGACGTTCTGGGCTGCTTACAGGCAGCTACACAAAAACAAGATCCCACAAACAACAGGTGGGAAAAGGCTGCCTAAATATGATCCCTAATCAGAGACAACGATAGACAGCTGCCTCTGATTAGGAACCATACCAGGCCAACAAAGAAATAGAAAACATATATTGCCCAACCTAGTCACACCCTGACCTAACCAAATAGAGAATTAAAATGATCTCTAAGGTCAGGGCGTGACAACCTTGCCAAACATGTCAGTCGTCATACCTTCCTGTATGGTGTCTCATATCCCCCCTCATTGATATTCAATAATAACAAAATACAATAAAAAGTAATAGATGTCATGTATAATTTTTTTGCAAATTTTTTTTCCAGTCTCCCTGAATTTGGTCCCTTGGCTCATCTCGGCAACTCCTCAATGAGCTCAGGAGAGATGAAGGTCGAGTCATGTGTCCTCTGAAACATGACCCGCCTGGCCACCTACTTCTTATCACCCCTATCTCAGCTGCACCAATGTGTCAGAGGAAACACTGTTCGACCTGAGTCAGCTTGCAGTAGCCCAGCCCTGTCACAAGGAGTCACTAGAGCAGAATGGAAAGCCCCAACGGCCAAACCCTCCCTTACCGTGTGCGGTGCTGGGCCAATTGTGCGTCGTCCAGCTGCTCTCTCGTCATCTGACTACGTTTTCTCTCATAGTCCGAGAGCATCTGATCATCGCGGTGGTGGCACAGGGATACTCATTTGTCCTAAGTAGATCTCCTCATTTTAATTCCATACTGACACTCATTTGTCCACTCAAGCTTAAAATTGTTGTCATATCACCCAACAGGTGCCCTTAGAGTTTATTGAGCTTGACACCTTGATAAGCAAATTTCCTGATGGCTCACAGCTATTTGTACTTGGCGACTTCAACCTCCCGACTTCTGCCTTCGATTGATTTCTTTCCAACTCTCTCTTTCCCCTCCTTGCCTCTTTTGACCTCACCCTTTCCCAGTCCCCTCCCACTCACAAGGCAGGCAATACGCTTGACCTCATCTTTACTAGAGGCTGTCCGCCAACTAATCTCACTGCAACCCCCCCAGGTCTCTGATCACTACTTTGTTCCCTTTTCTGTCTCCCTTTCCTCCAACCCTAACCACTCAGCCCCTACCTAGATGGTCATGCGCCATCATAGTCTTCACTTTCTCTCTTTCCCACTACTCTCTCTTCAATTTCAATGCTGTCATCTTTCCCTTCTGCTAAATCCTTCCCCCCTCCTGTCGCCTGATTGTGCCTCTTCAATCCTACTCTCCTCCCTTTCTGCATCCTATGACTTGCACTGTCGCCTTTCTTCCCAGCCGACTCGGCCCTCCCCTCCTGCTCCATGGCTGAGTGACTCATTGCGAGCTTACAGAACAGGGCTGCGGGCAGCTGAGCGAAAATGTCTGAAAACGAAACTTCCGGAGGACCTATCATCCTTCCACTCCCTCCTCTCTATCTGATTTTCCTGTGTATCAACTACAAAGCCACTTTCTATCACTATAACCCTAGGAAACTTTTTCCACCTTATCCTCCCTCCTTAATCCTCCACGGACAACTTTGTCAATCATTTTTAAAAGGTTGATGACATCCACTCCTCATTCACTGACTATTGAGTCCAATAGTCCCACTCACACATTACTACCCTCCGCCTTAACCTCTTTCTCCCCTCTCTCTCCAGATGAAATCCTGCAATTAGTGAGGTACGGTCACCCGACAACCTGCCTTCTCGACCCTATCCCTTCCTCCATTCTCCAGACCATCTGCACATTCAGCTGCAAACTGGACATTTTTCTAATAAATACAAAAGGCAATCTTATTGCCTGGGAGGGCAGGGTGATATAATAGACAGCCAAGTGTAAAATTGCTGGGCCTCCCGGGTGGCGCAGTGGTCTAGGGCACTGCATCGCAGTGCTAACTGCGCCACCAGAGTCTCTGGGTTCGTGCCCAGGCTCTGTCGCAGCCGGCCGCGACCGGGAGGTCCGTGGGGCGACGCACAATTGGCATAGCGTCGTCCGGGGTAGGGAGGGTTTGGCCGGTAGGGATATCCTTGTCTCATCGCGCTCCAGCGACTCCTGTGGCGGGCCGGGCGCAGTGCGCACCAACCAAGGGGGGCCAGGTACACGGTGTTTCCTCCGACGCATTGGTGCGGCTGGCTTCCGGGTTGGAGGCGCGCTGTGTTAAGAAGCAGTACGGCTGGTTGGGTTGTGCTTCGGAGGACGCATGGCTTTCGACCTTCGTCTCTCCCGTGCCCGTACGGGAGTTGTAGCGATGAGACAAGGTAGTAATTACTAGCGATTGGATACCACGAAAATTGGGGGGAAAATGGGATAAAAAAAAAAAAAAAAAAAGTGTAAAATTGCAAATTGTTCTACAGAAAGGACAAATCTTTTTGCTAATGCACTTTACAAACAAAATAACTCTACTAGTTGTACCTGCTTGGCTGAGCAATTAGCTTACTAGTTTATCAAGCCAGGTATTTTTTTAATACAACTTTTCACCATCTGTGTTATCAGGGCAGTAACTGGGGTTACTATCAGAGGCCTCGTGATGGCGTGTCCTTTTCATAAGAGTCGGGGGAGACTGGCAACAATGGAGGAGGTGTCACAAGGCTACTTGTGCTGCATGGCACACTTTTATTGAGGTCTTGCCTGACAAGCTGTGAAAATATCAAGTGAACAGTGAATGAAATTATTTAAGTCACATTGCTATGATACCCACTTCTGCTCCTTCTGGTAGGTCCCGGCATCTGTTCATGACCAGGGGATCAGTCAGGCACCCAACTATGCACTTTGTCTAACAGAAAAACACTATCAACGATTGTCATCTTCCCTGAACTATAAACAGCTTGAGAAATAATGTAATCTTGTTTGGAAGCTAATTCTGCGCTTTACAGATGTAGACTGACTGCCTCACGATTTGATTCAAGCTGGTGATGCCGTTACACTATGTACTCAACTGTGACATGTTTTGCTATCGCCCTGGGTTGGTTTGGGTTTGTTGCTGCTGGTTCTTACACTGTTGTAGTCAGACATAAGTTAGCTACTACCAACATAACTGCATCCAATAGCTGCATGCTTTATTTGTGCCCTAGACATGTGTTGCACCTCGGAGGCTAATGTAATTGTTTTGTCTAAATTACACTAACTTATAGTGGCATGGAAGTACGGTGACATTGCTAAAGTAGGTAAATAATTAGTAGGAAACAATGTCATCAAATTTACCTTAAAGAGATGGCAATGTTGCCATGAAATACGGTGGTCCCCTCAATCGTAGTTAGCTCGCTAAAGTTATACTGTATCGAAAGTCAATCTGGCGACATCACAATCATGATAAAAGGTTTTACAACTAATTATTTGCATTCTTTTGAAATGTTATCGTGTTGCCAAGCCAATTCCGAGTTTTATTGAGGTAGGCTAATGTTAGGTAGCTAGCTAGCTAATGTCAGCTATGCTAGCGAAGTGAGAATGATTATCAAAATATACATAACCAGCAGTTTATGGTCTAGCTACCAGTATACTCACCCCCATTGGGGACCAACCAACTCCAACCACCAATTCTGCACGTTAGAGTCCTAGTTGGCTGTGCATCCTCCTAGAAGCATGCACTGTCGACCCAGAGGCATGGTCAATCCGTATAGGCAGTGGTGTACTTAAGTAGTACTTTGAACTATTTTTACTTAAGTAGTTTTTGGGGTATCTGTACTTTACTTTACTATTTATATTTTTGACTACTTTTACTTCACTACATTCCCTAAGAAAATATTGTACTTTTTACTCCATACATTTTCCTTGACACCCAAAAGTACTCGTTACATTTTGAATGCCTAGCAGGACAGGAAAATAGTCAAATTCACCCACTTATCAGCCAAACACCCCTGGTCATCCCTACTGCCTCTGATCTGGCGGACTCACTAAACGCACATGCTTCATTTGTAAATTATGTCTGAGTGTTGGAGTGTGCCCCTGGCTTTCCATAAATGAAAAAAACAAGAAAATGGTGCCATCTGGTTTGCTTAATGATTTATACTTTTGATACTTAAGTATATTTTAAACCAAATACCTTTTAGACTTTTACTCAAGTAGAATTTTACTGGGTGACTTTTACTTTTACTTTAGTTATTTTCCATTAACGAATCTTTACTTTCACTCAAGTATGACAATTGGGTACATTTTCCACCACTGCTTATAGGGCTTTTCAGTGTCAAATGGCCATAATCTTTTGAACGTGATGGGGGCAATGAAACAATAAAGACCCACAAAGGGAAGCGAAGTGGGCGGAGGGGCGATTTGCACGTGGAGCTTGGCAAAAGGGGGCATGAATTGTTGACATAATTGTAATGAAAACCCAACCTTCATTTACTCGTGACTCACTCAGGTTCCAAACTCAGTTTTACATGAGACTTTATGACCACAATTATCCTATTTACACTTTATATTCAATATTGACAATAATAAATGTTTCTGACTCATATCAATGCCATATAGGCCATTTTATAAAGCATTGGTTGTTTTTTAGGGGAAGTCATTCTTTAAATGTTTGTGGGACACTAACAGTTTAAGCTGGAGGGAGAGGTGAGCAAGGAAAGACCTGTTCTTGAGTGGCCCAGCCAGAGCTTGAACCCGATCGAACATCTCTGGGGAGACCTGAAAATAGAGGTGCAGCGACACTCCCTATCCAACCTGACAGAGCTTGAGAGGATCTGCAGAGAAGAATGGGAGAAACTACCCAAATACAGGTGTGCCAAGCTTGCAGCGTCATACCTAAGAAGAACCAAGGCTGTAATCGCTGTCAAATGTTTATTTATTTTACCGTTATTTTACCAGGTAAGTTGACTGAGAACACGTTCTCATTTGCAGCAACGACCTGGGGAATAGTTACAGGGGAGAGGAGGGGGATGAATGAGCCAATTGTAAACTGGGGATTATTAGGTGACCATGATGGTTTGTGGGCTAGATTGGGAATTTAGCCAGGACACCAGGGTTAACACCCCTACTCCTACGATAAGTGCCATGGGATCTTTAATGACCTCAGAGAGTCAGGACACCCGTTTAACGTCCCATCCGAAAGACGGCACCCTACACAGGGCAGTGTCCCCAATCACTACCCTGGGGCATTGGGATATTTTTTAGACCAGAGGAAAGAGTGCCTCCTACTGGCCCTCCAACACCACTTCCAGCAGCATCTGGTCTCCCATCCAGGGACTGACCAGGACCAACCCTGCTTAGCTTCAGAAGCAAGCCAGCAGTGGTATGCAGGGTGGTATGCTGCTGGCATGTGCTTCAACAAAGTACTGAGTAAATGGTCTTAATAATTATGTAAGTGTGATATTTAAGTTTTTTTTATATATATAAATTTGCAAAAATGTCTAAAAGCCTGTTTCTGCTTTGTCATTATGGGGTATTATAATCCCCAGTTTACAATTGGCTCATTCATCCCCCTCCTCTCCCCTGTAACTATTCCCCAGGTCGTTGCTGCAAATGAGAACATGTTCTCAGTCAACTTACCTGGTAAAATAACGGTAAAATAAATAAAATAAAAAATTGTTTGTAGATTGATGAGGAACAATTTTATTTAATCCATTCTAGAATAAGGCTGTAACGTAACAAAATGTAGAAAGTGAAGGGGTCTGAATGCTTTCCGAATGGAATGTACTACATGTATACCCCCAAGGGCAATAATGCAGTCTAATAAGTCCACAGTGTTTTTTTTATGTTTATTGTCAAATTAATTAATTATTGTAATCATTTCAAGTTATGTAACAGCATTCCAACCTTGTTTACCATTATCTAGTCCAAAAATGGCAATATTCCACTATTTGTATCCGTTTGGATGTTTCAATGGGGAACTTTTATTTTGAAGGCAAACAGCAAATTCCACTAGTGTGGCTAGTCCTTATTGTGGCTTTCTTTACACAGTTACAATCTGTGAGAGGTTGAGAGGGCAAGCCACCACTGTACTAAAAGAGTCTGGACCAAAGTTCACCATGTCAGGTAGAACACCGCCATCCCATGGACAGAGAAAGAAAGGCTGACAGGTGTACATACACCTATCAATGCAAAATTATGAATAACCTATAAAACGACATTGCCAACACTACATTCCGCTCCGTACCTTCCTTCTTGGTATTGTGTGAATTTACCTTAACCTGCAGACTAGGTGAGTAAGTCCCTATTGTGAGTCTGATATTAAACCAAGATCTAAACACATAGCTGGTGGTCCAGGACCATAGTAGACACACACACAGAGAAACACACACAAGCAAACAAACACACACACACACACACACACATTCGATTTTTTTAGGTCAGTTTGGGTAATCTCTGGGACTGATTAAAAAAACACTGTTGATGCTGACTTGGAAAGCCTTTTGGGATACGCCAGAGCAATATACAGTGCATTCGGAAAGTATTCAGACCCCTTGTCTTTTCCCCAATTTTTTTTTACATTATATCCTTATTCTAAAATGTATTCAATAGTTTTTTTTCCCCCTCATCAATCTACACACAGTACCTCACAATGACAAACCCATTTTTTTTTTTTATGTTTCCAAATGTGTTAAATATAAAAAATAGAAATACCTTATTTACATAAGTATTCAGACCCTTTGCTATGAGACTCGAAATTGAGTTAATGTGCATCCTGTTTCCGTTGATCATCCTTGAGATGTTTCTACAACTTGATTGGAGTCCACCTGTGGTAAATTCAATTGATTGAACATGATTTGGAAAGGCACACACCTGTCTACATAAGGTCCCACAGTTGATTGTGAATGTCAGAGAAAAATCCAAGCCATGAGGTCAAAGGAATTGTCCGTAGAGCTCCAAGACAGGATTGTGTCGAGGCACAGATCTAGGGAAGGGTACCAAAACATTTCTGCAGCATTGAAGGTCCACAAGAACCCAGTGGCTTCCATCATTCTTAAATGGAAGAAGTTTGGAACCACCAAGACTCTTCCTAGTGTTGGCTGCCCGGCCAAACTGAGAAATCGGGGAAGAAGGGCCTGTCACTCTGACAGAGCTCCAGAGTTCCTCTGTGGAGATGGAAGAATCTTCCAGAAGGACAACCATCTCTGCAGCACTTCACCAATCAGGCCTATATGGTAGAGTAGCCAGACGGAAGCCACTCCTTGGTTAAAGGCACATGACAGCCCGATTGGAGTTTGCCAAAAGACACCTAAAGGACTCAGACCACGAGAAACAAGATTCTCTGGTCTGATGAAACCAAGATTGAACTCTTTGGTCTGAATGCCAATCGTCACGTCTTGACAAAAACCTAGCACCATCCCTACGGTGAAGCATGGTGGTGGCAGCATCATGCTGTGGGGATGTTTTTCAGCGGCAAAGACTGGGAGACTAGTCAGAATCGAGGGAAAGATGAACGGAGCAAAGTACAGAGAGATCCTTGATGAAAACCTGCTCCGGAGCACTCAGAACCTCAGACTGTGGCAAAAGTTTGACGACCCTAAGCACACAGCCAAGACAGGAGTGGTTTCGAGACAAATCTCTGAGTGGCCTGGCCTTGAACCCGATCAAACATCTCTGGAGAGACCTGAAAATGGCAGTGCAGCGACGCTCCCCATCCAACCTGACAGAGCTTGAGAGGATCTGCAGAGAAGAATGGGAGAAACTGCCCAAATACAAGTGTGCCAAGCTTGTAGATTCATACCCAAGAAGACTTGAGGCTGTAATCGCTGCCAAAGGTGATTCAACAAAGTACTGAGTAAATGGTCTAAATACTTATGTTAAGGTGATATTTCCGTTTTATACATTTTTATAAATTTGCTAAATTAATAAACCTGTGTTTTCTTTGTCATTATGGGGTATTGTGTGTAGATTGATGAGGGGAAAAAATTATTTAATCCATTTTAGAATAAGGCCGTAACGTAACAAAATGTGTAAAAAGTCAAGGGGTCTGAATACTTTCTGAATTCACTGTATTTAGATTTATTGCTCTGGGATAAGGACTGATTAAAAAAAGTACTGTGAGCATGATTCTGAGTTGAAAAGCCTTTTGGGATATTTAGATATATCTCTGGGAAAAAACTGAATCTGGTGCCTTGGCAGAGGATCATGTTCCAACAGAATGGCTGCCATGTATCTTGTATTGGACATACAAACAATTTTTTTATTTTTTTTTATTTAACCTTTATTTAACCAGGTAGGCAAATTGAGAACACGTTCTCATTTACAATTGCGACCTGGCCAAGATAAAGCAAAGCAGTTCGACACATACAACAACACATAGTTACACATGGAGTAAAAACAAACATATAGTCAATAATACAGTGAAAAAAAAATAAGTCTATATACAATGTGAGCAAGTGAGGTGAGATAAGGGAGGTGAAGGCAAACAGATATATGTATAAATAAATAAAATATAAAAAGGCCATGGAGGCGAAGTGAGTACAACACAGCAAGTAAAATAAAAACTAAAAAACACTGGAATGGTTGGTTTGCATTGGAAGAAAGTGCAAAGTAGAGACAGAAATAATGGGGTGCAAAGGAGCAAAATAAATTAATAAATAAATACAGTAGGTAAAGAGGTAGTTGTTTGGGCTAAATTGTAGATGGGTTATGTACAGGTGCAGTAATCTATGAGCTGCTCTGACAGCTGGTGCTTAAAGCTAGTGAGGGAGATAGGTGTTTCCAGTTTCAGAGATTTTTGTAGTTCGTTCCAGTCATTGGCAGCAGAGAACTGGAAGGAGAGGCGTCCAACGGAAGAATTGGTTTTGGGGGTGACTAGAGAGATATACCTGCTGGAGCGCGTGCTACAGGTAGGTGCTGCTATGGTGACCGACCAGCGAGCTGAGATAAGGGGGGACTTTACCTAGCAGGGTCTTGTAGATGACCTGGAACCAGTGGGTTTGGCGACGAGTATGAAGCGAGGGCCAGCCAACGAGAGTGTACAGGTCGCAGTGGTGGGTAGTATATGGGGCTTTGGTGACAAAACGGATGGCACTGTGATAGACTGCATCCAATTTATTGAGTAGGGTTTTGGAGGCTATTTTGTAAATGACATCACCGAAGTCGAGGATTGGTAGGATGGTCAGTTTTACAAGGGTATGTTTGGCAGCATGAGTAAAGGATGCTTTGTTGCGGAATAGGAAGCCAATTCTAGATTTGACTTTGGATTGGAGATGTTTGATGTGGGTCTGGAAGGAGAGTTTACAGTCTAACCAGACACCTAGGTATTTGTAGTTGTCCACATATTCTAAGTCAGAGCCGTCCAAAGTAGTGATGTTGGACAGGCGGGCAGGAGCAGGCAGCGATCGGTTGAAGAGCATGCATTTGGTTTTACTTGTATTTAAGAGCAGTTGGAGGCCACGGAAGGAGAGTTGTATGGCATTGAAGCTCGCCTGGAGGGTTGTTAACACAGTGTCAAAAGAAGGGCCAGAAGTATACAGAATAGTGTCGTCTGCGTAGAGGTGGATCAGAGAATCACCAGCAGCAAGAGCGACATCATTGATGTAAACAGAGAAGAGAGTCGGTCCAAGAATTGAACCCTGTGGCACCCCCATAGAGACTGCCAGAGGCCCGGACAACAGACCCTCCGATTTGACACACTGAACTCTATCAGAGAAGTAGTTGGTGAACCAGGCGAGGCAATCATTAGAGAAACCAAGGCTGTCGAGTCTGCCAATGAGGATGTGGTGATTGACAGAGTCAAAAGCCTTGGCCAGGTCAATGAATGGTTTTCATTAAGAGTAGCTAAACACATGAGAATATTGTGTTTAGACAAGTAATTTGTCATAGGCTATTTCATTTGAAGTTTAAGCAACATATCAAACCAACAAATTCACAAACTCGGCCCCCTGCCCTATCTCAGTTTATAACCGGTCATATCAGATAATGCCATCTCTATTGCTCAGCTTTGAGTATGTGGCTGTGGGTGTGGTGCCTCTGCACTAGTTACTACTGAAATAGCTAGGGGTTGCTGTTATGACATAAACGTCTCAATAAAATTGGTTTACTGTGCTGTTATGCGCTGGCTGGAAAATCCCACAGGTTTACTGAGAGGTGTGTGTCCAGAGGGCTACAACATGATCCACGTTCTCTAGAAAAATCTATGTGGAACTTCCTGAGAACAGGGTTTTCCTCGAACCTCCATTCATCTTTTATCTAATGAATCCCTCTATCACCCCCCCCCCACTCTCTCTCTCTCTCTCTCTCTCTCTCTCTCAAATATCAAATCAATCATTCCTAATTTATTCAATCACTCATTCAGTCCATACCTCCCTATCCTCCCTCTACCTCTCTCCCCCCTCTCTCTCTCCCTCCCTCTCCCTCATCCCATCATTCACTCTGTCTCCCACTGCCCCCCAAAACCCTGCTGGTTCACTGAGAATTGTTATTGTGTGTGTGTGTGTGTGTGTGTGTGTGTGTGTGTGTGTGTGTGTGTGTGTGTGTGTGTGTGTGTGTGTGTGTGTGTGTGTGTGTGTGTGTGTGTGTGTGTGTTTGAGTGTAGGTCCTCCAGACCTCAGTTATTTAACATGAAACAAGGCACCTCACTCTCATCTCTGTATGTGTCCCCCCAGACAGATGAGTATGCTGGGTCTAGGTCTGGGTCTGGGTCTAGGTCTGGGTCTATGTCTGGGTCTAGTTCTGGGTCTGGGTCTAGTTCTGGGTCTATGTCTGGGTCTGTGTCTATGTCTGGGTCTAGTTCTGGGTCTGTGTCTATGTCTGGGTCTGTGTCTGGGTCTATGTCTGGGTCTGGGTCTAGGTCTGGGTCTGGGTCGGATCTAGGTCTGGGTCGGATCTGGGTCTGGGTCTAGGTCTGGGTCTGGGTCTAGGTCTGGGTCTAGTTCTGGATCTGGGTCTGTGTCTATGTCTGGGTCTAGGTCTGTGTCTATGTCTGGGTCTGGGTCTAGTTCTGGGTCTAGGTCTGGGTCTGGGTCTATTTCTGAGTCTATGTCTGGGTCTAGTTCTGGGTCTGGATCTGGGTCTAGGTCTGGGTCTAGTTCTGGATCTGGGTCTAGGTCTGGGTCTAGGTTTGGGTCTGGGTCTGGGTCTGGGTCTAGTTCTGGATCTGGGTCTAGGTCTGGGTCTAGGTTTGGGTCTAGGTTTGGGTCTGGGTCTGTGCCTGGGTCTGATCTGTGCCTGGGTCTGATCTGAGTGTTGTGATCTCCAGAGTGGTGCAGTAGTCTAAGGCACTGCATCTCAGTGCTTGAGGTGTCACTACAGACATCCTGGTTCAAATCCAGGCTGTATCACAACCAGTCATGATAGGGCAGCCAACAATTCGTCCAGGTTTGGCCGCTGTTGGTCGTCATTGTAAATAAGAATTTCTTCTTAACTGACTTGCTTAGTTAAATAAAGGTTAAGATTTATTTTTTAAATACCAGACCCTGGCACCACCAGTGAGTCAGGTTATGACTGAGAGACATGCGGTTTTCATTCAGAAAAAATCACTTCAATAGATGGATAGGTAAATAGATTTAATTCATTCACAATGTATCTTAAATCACCAAAAAGTCAAGACAAAAAGTAATTTCCAGGAAAATCAGGTCAAATCTTAAATTTCTAGTCCATCTTTTTTAATGGTCTTGAGGGGACAGGTTCATTACTCACACCACTCAATGTGCATATGAAACACCACTTTGGCTCTTGAATAGTAGTAGAAGTAGCCCTCAAATTCAACCCTGCAGAGACTTGACCGCAAGGCATACTGAAAATGAAAAAGGAAGCTATTTTACAGGGTTATCCTACTAATTCTAGGCCTACTTAGGCATCGAATTGAATTGGAATATTGAATAAACGGTTTAGAGCACAGAGTTTACTTGATTTGCTCTAAAAGCACAGGGGGTGAGTGAGAGAGCGTTTGAGTTATCTCCCACTGCGTTGCAGCTGCACACCACACCGCTCCCCTCCGCTCCCCTCCGCTCCCTTCTCGCCCCTCCGCTCCGCTCCCCTCCCCTCCCCCCGCTCCCCTCCGCTCCCTCCACTCCCCTCTCGCCCCTCCGCTCCCTCCGCTCCCCTCTCGCCCCTCCGCTCCCCTCTCGAGAAACGAGACACTACTAGCCTATTACTCCTCCCTTCCCACGCAAAGTTGCAGCTTTCTCCCTTTCTCACACTTTTCTGTAACCAGCCTAAAGTTTTCCTCCTCATCCATGACGCTGGCCGTTGATGGAACGAAGAGGTCGCTAGACTGCCTATAAAGCACAATTGGGACTTCAATGCCTGTGAATCTTTTTAAATCTCTTGATTTTGGTTAGATGAAATATGCAATGTCCGCGGGTGAGTCGGGTTCTTTCTCTGCTACATTCTGTTTTGTTTTTGGCAGCAAGCCATGCCGAGTTCTCGCTGCCTGGCAGCCTCCTCTCTCCCGATGCAGAATCAGGTCAGTATGTCTCAGTTGTTACAACTAGGCTATAATAACTGCAATAATGTTTCGATTTTATTGTTGCAATTTCACACAAAGTACTTTATAGCCATTGCAAGCTTAGTGCATGAATTTGCGTTGGTAGTCAGTTTTTTATAAATGATCTTGTAGGCTATTGATAATTCCACCGTACTTCATTTTCCATTTTATCCTCAGGTCGCTTTCTCCAGTCAGATGTGTCCGTGGTCCATCCAGTCAAAATTTTCAGAGATGGACAGTTTTTCTCCCACTCTCTGGCACACCGCGGGCGGCGTAAGCGAGACTTGTGGCCTTTGGAGGAACGCGTTTATTATAAGGTGAACTACAAGGGTCGTGATTTGGTTTTCAATTTAACAGTCAACAAATATTTGGTGTCAAACGATTATATTCTGGAGAGACGAAATGGGAGTGTGAACCGGACTGAGCCCCGTACCACAGGGGAGAAGGCGTGCCACCTGATCGGCACGGTGACGGATTCTACTAATGCGCGCGGGACAGCCGCCATCAGCGCCTGTGAAGGCTTGGTAAGAAATCAGGATGCTGACCTTATTTAGAATTGAACTCATGCATGTGACAGAAATCCTTGTTATTGCTCATTATGTACTCTGATTTTAACACAAATTGAGGTAGTTAAAAGACACTGCAATCCTTCTCCATCTTTATGCTTTTTGGAGTTATTTAAGTCAGTGATCAATATAAGGCTTCATTATAAGGCTTCACTATAAGGCTTCAATATAAGGCTTCACTATAAGGCTTCATAATAAGGCTTCACTATAAGGCTTCATAATAAGGCTTCACTATAAGGCTTCACTATAAGGCTTCACTATAAGGCTTCACTATAAGGCTTCGCAATAAGGCTTCACTATAAGGCTTCACTATAAGGCTTCGCAATAAGGCGTTGTAATAAGGCTTCACTATAAGGCTTCACAATAAGGCTTCACTATAAGGCTTCATAATAAGGCTTCACTATAAGGCTTCATAATAAGGCTTCACAATAAGGCTTCACAATAAGGCTTCACTATAAGGCTTCATAATAAGGCTTCACAATAAGGCTTCATAATAAGGCTTCACTATAAGGCTTCACTATAAGGCTTCATAATAAGGCTTCACTATAAGGCTTCACTATAAGGCTTCATAATAAGGCTTCACAATAAGGCTTCACAATAAGGCTTCACTATAAGGCTTCATAATAAGGCTTCACAATAAGGCAAATCCACCACATTGAGAAGCAGGGACAGATAACTAAAATAGGAAGGACATATTTATTTAGCTCCATTGATTTAGCTTCATTGATTAAGCTGAGATAGGACATTTAGTTTGTGTAATGTCTTGCCCTATTTCCAATTCACCTAGAAGCCACACCCTCCCCAAAGTCAGGAGAACTTTCTTTGAAATGTACAGGAGAGAGGCATCAGAACAGTACTCAAATATACAGAAGAGAAGCATAAGAGGAATTGGTATGTGGTATGGCTGGTCACAGGCTGCTGAGCAAACCCCCCTTTAGACTGGCAGTACCCCGTCTGTTGGTCCAGCCTTCAAAGATTTCCTGAGACTGTTTGCAGAAATACTTTAGCTCCATGGCCCATAAATGACTGCGGCTGCCTCCTCTCAGCCTATACTGGGAGACTCTGTCTCCCTTGCACGATCTTTCCCTCTCTCTCCCCGCTCACCCTACTTCTACCACTCTCTGTCTCCCTCTCTCAGCTCTCACTCTTTCTCTCTCTCTCTCTCTCTCTCTCTCTCTCTCTCTCTCTCTCTCTCTCTCTCTCTCTCTCTCTCTCTCTCTCTCTCTCCCTTTCTCTGCCTCTCTCTGTCTCTCTGTCTCTCTGTCTCTTTCTCTGTACAGTGTTATGTTTCTCCTTGTTTGACCACACACAGTAAGTTTGAGAATGTGGCTTCTATGGCTACTGTTTAGAAAGAGACTGAAATAAGACTTGAGTCACACACACAAACGAGACGTCTGTATTTTTAGAATTCTTGTATGTTTCTTATAAGAACAAAGGAAATTAATACTTTGACTTTCATCACAATGATAGTTGTGAGCTTTGCTCTCTGTCTGTTGACCAGACAACTGCTGGACAGCAGAGAGAGACAAATCAAAATATCTGGACAGCAGAGAGAGACAAATCAAAATATCTGGACAGCAGAGAGAGACAAATCAAAATATCTGGACAGCAGAGAGAGACAAATCAAAATATCTGGACAGCAGAGAGAGACAAATCAAAATATCTGGACAGCAGAGAGAGACAAATCAAAATATCTGGACAGCAGAGAGAGACAGAGGAAAACAGCTGGACAGCAGAGAGAGACAAATGGAAACAGCTGGACAGCACAGAGATTTAAAGGAAAAGAGCTGGACAGTAGTGAGAGACAAAAGGAAACAGCTGTAAAGCAGAGAGAGACAAAATAGAACAGATGGAGATTAGAGAGAGAGTAAAAGGAAAACAATTAGACTGCAGAGAGAGAGAGATACAGTTGAGTTGAAAGTTTACATACACCTTAGCCAAATACATTTAAACTCAGTTTTTCACAATTCCTGACATTTAATTCAAGTAAAAATTCCCTGTCTTAGGTCAGTTAGGATCACCACTTCATTTTAAGAATGTGAAATGTCAGAATAATAGTAGAGAGAATTATTTATATTCAGCTTTTATTTCTTTCATCACATTCCCAGTGGATCAGAAGTTTACATACACTCAATCAGTATTTGGTGGCATTGCCTATAAATTATTTAACTTGGGTCAAACGTTTTGGGTAGCTTCCCACAAGCTTCCCACAATAAGTTGGGTGAATTTTGGCCCATTCCTCCTGACAGAGCTGGTGTAACTGAGTCAGGTTTGTAGGCCTCATTGCTCGCAGACACTTTTTCAGTTCTGCCCACAAAATTTCTATAGGATTGAGGTCAGGGCTTTGTGATGGCCACTCCAATACCTTGACTTTGTTGTCCTTAAGCCATTTTGCCACAACTTTGGAAGTATGCTTGGGGTCATTTGGTCCATTTGGAAGACCCATTTGCGACCAAGCTTTAACTTCCTGACTGATGTCTTGAGATGTTGCTTCAATATATCACTTTTTTGTTGTTATTACTTTACATTTATTTAACTAGGCAAGTCAGTTAAGAACAAATTCTTATTTACAATGATGGCCTAGGAACAGTGGGTTAACTGCCTTGTTCAGGGGCAGAACAATGTAGCGCTTGTCATCAGGAGAAGGAGAGGAGGACCAAGGTGCAGCGTGGTAAGTGTTCATTATTTTAATAAACAACAGAGCACTGAACAAAACAACAAAAACGACAAACGAACAGTCCTGTAAGGTGACGAAAAACACTGAACAGAAAATAACCACCCACCAACAAAAGTGGGAAAACAGGCTACCTAAGTATGGCTCTCAATCAGAGACAATGATAGACAGCTGCCTCTGATTGAGAACCATACAAGGCCAAACACATATGTTTCATATGTTTCATCAGACCAGAGGACATTTCTCCAAAAAGTACAATCTTTGTCCCCATGTGCAGTTGCAAACCGTAGTCTGGCTTTTTTCTAGCGGTTTTGGAGCAGTGGCTTCTTCCTTGCTGAGCGCCTTTCAGGTTATGTCGATATAGGACTCGTTTTACTGTGGATATAGATACTTTTGTACCTGTTTCCTCCAGCATCTTCACAAGGTCCTTTGCTGTTGTTCTGGGATTGATTTGCACTTTTCGCAACAAAGTACGTTCATCTCTATGCAGCAGAACGCGTCTCCTTCCTGAGCGGTATGACGGCTGCGTGGTCCCACGGTGCTTATACTTGCGTACTATTGTTTGTACAGATGAACGTGGTACCTTCAGGCGTTTGGAAATTGCTCCCAAGGATGAACCAGACTTGTGAAGGTCTACAATTTTTGGGCTGATTTCTTTTGATTTTCTCATGATGTCAAGCAAAGAGGCACTGAGTTTGAAGGTAGGCCTTGAAATACATCTACAGGTACAAGTCCAATTGACTCAAATTATGTAAATTAGTCTATCAGAAGCATCTAAAGCCATGACATCATTTTCTGGAATTTTCCAAGCTGTTTAAAGGCACAGTCAACTTAGTGTATGTAAACTTCTGACCCACTGGAATTGTGATACAGTGAATTATAAGTGAAATAATCTGTCTCTGTAAACAATTGTTGGAAAAATTACTTGTGTCATTGTAACGATCGTCCTAGGAAGAAGGAGTGGACCAAAACGCAGCGTGGTAAGTGTCCATGTTAATATTTATTTTAACTCAAAACACTAAGACAAAATAACAAAAATAGACCAACATGAAACAGTTCTGTCTGGTGCAGACACAGAGACAGAATACAACTACCCACAAACACAGGTGGGAATAGGATACCTAAGTATGGTTCTCAATCAGAGACAACGATTTACAGCTGCCTCTGATTGGGAACCATACCAGGCCAAACACATAGAAATACAAAACATAGAACAAAACATAGAATGCCCACCCTAACTCACGCCCTGACCAAACCAAAATAGAGACATAAACAAGTAACTAAGGTCAGGGCGTGACAGTCATGCACAACATAGATGTCCTAACTGACTTGCCAAAAATATAGTTTGTTAACCTCTTGACGCTAGGGGTCAGATTATATATATTTTTTTAAATAACGTTCCCAAGGTAAACGGACTATTTCTCAGGTCCAGATCGTAGAATATGCATATAATTTACAGATTAGGATAGAAAACACTTCAAAGTTTCCAAAACTGTCAAAATATTGTCTGTGAGTATAACAAAACTGAATCTGTAGGCGAAAACCTGAGGAAATCTTACCCGGACGTGATTTTTTTTTAATTTTTTTATCTGTGTTTCCTTGCCCGTCTTTCTTCCATTTAAAGAGGTATCAACCAGATTCCTTTTCCAATGGCGTCCTCAGGCTGTGACCAGGCTTTAGACATAGTTTCAGGCTTTTATTTTGAAAAATTAGCGAGATTTTTCAAAACTAGTCAGGTGTCCTTTGATTTGTTCCTGCGCGCGAGAGGGGTAGCTCTCCATTTTCTTTCTCTCTTTTATTGAATAGATTACGGTCCGGTTGAAATATTATTGATTATGATTGTTAAAAACAACCTGAGGATTGATTATAAAAAAACATTTGACATGTTTCTACAAACATTACGGATACTTTTTGGAATTTTCGTCGAACGGAACGAGGCTTTGGTTTTCTGAACATAACGCACAACCCAAATGCCGTTTTTTTGTTATAAAAGTAATATGTATCGAACAAAAATAACATTTATTGTGTAACTGGGAGTCCCGTGAGTGCAAACATCCGAAGATTATCAAAGGTAAGCGATTAATTTTATTGTTTTTCTGACTTTCGTGACCATGCTAATTTGGGGCTAGCTGTTCTAGCATTGATTGATACACTCACAAAAGCTTGGATTGCGTTCGCTGCAAAGCATATTTTCAAAATCTGACACGATAGGTGGATTAACAACAAGCTAAGCTGTGTTTTGGTATATTTCACTTGTGATTGCATGATTATAAATATTTTTTGTAATATTTTTGAATCTGATACGTTTGGGAATTTTCTTCTGCCTTTCAGGACCGGAACGAGGCTGTAGTTTTCTGAACATAACGCGCAACCCAAATTGTGTTTTTTTGTTATAAAAGTAATATTTATCGAACAAAAATAACATTTATTGTGTAACTGGGAGTCTCGTGAGTGCAAACATCCGAAGATTATCAAAGGTAAGCGATTAATTTTATTGCTTTTCTGACTTTCATGACCATGCTAATTTGGGGCTAGCTGTTCTAGCAATGATTGATACACTCACAAAAGCTTGGATTACTTTCGCTGCAAAGCATATTTTCACAATCTGACACGATAGGTGGATTAACAACAAGTGTTTTGTGTTTTGGTATATTTCACTTGTGATTGCATGATTATAAATATTTTTAGTAATATTTTGCGCCCTGCAATTCAGCGGTTGTTTAGGGAAATGATCCCGCTAAAGGGATCCGTAGCGCAGAGAAGTTAACAAGAAATTTGTGGAGTGGTTGAAAAACAAGTTTTAATGACTCCAACCCAAGTGTATGTAAACTTCCGACTTCAACAGTAAATGAAACAGCTGGACAGCAGAGATAGAAAAAGGAAATTAGCTGGATAGCACAGAGAGAGGCAAAAGAAAACACCTGTAAGGCAGAGAGAGACAAAAGTAAACACCTGTAAAGCAAAGAGAGACATTGGAAAACAGCTGGACAGTAGAGAGAGAGACAAATGAAAACAGCTGGACAACAGAGAGAGAGACAAAGGAAAACAGCTGGACAGTAGAGAGAGACAAATGAAAACAGCTGGACAACAGAGAGAGAGACAAAGGAAAACAGCTGGACAGTAGAGAGAGAGAGAGACAGAGTAAAACAGCTTGACAGCAGAGAGAGAGACAAATGAAAACAGCTGGACAACAGAGAGAGAGACAAAGGAAAACAGCTGGACAGTAGAGAGAGACAAAGGAAAACAGCTGGACAGTAGAGAGAGACAAATGAAAACAGCTGGACAGTAGAGAGAGACAAAGGAAAACATCTGGACAGCAGAGAGAGACAAAGGAAAACAGCAGGACAGTAGAGAGATAGACAAAGGAAAACAGCTGGACAGTAGAGAGAGAGACAAAGGAAAACAGCTGGACAGTAGAGAGAGACAAAGGAAAACAGCTGGACAGCAGAGAGAGAGACAAAGGAAAACAGCTGGACAGTAGAGAGAGAGAGAGAGACAGAGTAAAACAGCTGGACAGCAGAGAGAAACAAATGAAAACAGCTGGACAGCAGAGAGAGCGACAAAGGAAAACAGCTGGACAGTAGAGAGAGACAAATGAAAACAGCTGGACAGCAGAGAGAGAGAGACAAAGGAAAACAGCTGGACAGTAGAGAGAGACAAAGGAAAACAGCTGGACAGTAGAGAGAGAGAGAGAGAGAGAGTAAAACAGCTGGACAGCAGAGAGAGACAAATGAAAACAGCTGGACAGCAGAGAGAGAGAGACAAAGGAAAACAGCTGGACAGTAGAGAGAGAGACAAAGGAAAACAGCTGGACAGTAGAGAGAGACAAATGAAAACAGCTGGACAGCAGAGAGAGACAAAGGAAAACAGCTGGACAGCAGAGAGAGACAAATGAAAACAGCTGGACAGTAGAGAGAGACAAAGGAAAACAGCTGGACAGCAGAGAGAGACAAATGAAAACAGCGGGGCAGTAGAGAGAGACAAAGGAAAACAGCTGGACAGCGGAGAGAGACAAAGGAAAACAGCTGGACAGCAGAGAGAGACAAAGGAAAACAGCTGGACAGCAGAGAGAGACAAAGGAAAACAGCTGGACAGTAGAGGGAGACAAAGGAAAACAGCTGGACAGTAGAGAGAGACAAAGGAAAACAGCTGGACAGCAGAGAGAGACAAATGAAAACAGCTGGACAGCAGAGAGAGACAAAGGAAAACAGCTGGACAGCAGAGAGAGAGACAAATGAAAACAGCTGGACAGCAGAGAGAGAGACAAATGAAAACAGCTGGACAGCAGAGAGAGAGACAAAGGAAAACACCTGGACAGCAGAGAGAGACAAATGAAAACAGCTAGACAGCAGAGAGAGACAAAGGAAAACAACTGGACAGCAGAGAGAGAGAGAGAGAGAGAGACAACGGAAAACAGCTGGATAGCAGAGAGAGTCAAAGGAAAACAGTTGGACAGATGAGCTAGATGAAGGAATAATGCTGGACAGCTGAGAGAGACAAAGGAAAAAAGCTGGATAGCAGATAGAGAGAGAGAGACAACGGAAAACGTGTGGACAGCAGAGAGAGAGAGACAGAGTAAAACAGCTGGACAGCAGAGAGAGAGAGACAGAGTAAAACAGCTGGACAGCAGAGAGAGAGAGACATTGAAATTGAATTGAATTTAATTGAATTGAAAAAATTGAATTGAGAGACAGAGTAAAACAGCTGGACAGCAGAGAGAGAGAGACAGAGTAAAACAGCTGGATAGCAGAGAGAGAGAGACAGAGTAAAACAGCTGGATAGCAGAGAGAGAGAGACTAAGTAAAACAGTTGGACAGCAGAGAGAGAGAGACAGAGTAAAACAGCTGGACAGCAGAGAGAGAGAGACTAAGTAAAACAGTTGGACAGCAGAGAGAGAGAGACAGAGTAAAACAGCTGGATAGCAGAGAGAGAGAGACAGAGTAAAACAGCTGGACAGCAGAGAGAGAGAGAGACAGAGTAAAACAGCTGGACAGCAGAGAGAGAGAGAGACAGAGTAAAACAGCTGGACAGCAGAGAGAGAGAAAGACAGAGTAAAACAGCTGGACAGCAGAGAGAGAGAGAGACAGAGTAAAACAGCTGGACAGCAGAGAGAGAGAGAGACAGGGTAAAACAGCTGGACAGCAGAGAGAGAGAGAGAGACAGAGTAAAACAGCTGGACAGCAGAGAGAGAGAGACAGAGTAAAACAGCTGGACAGCAGAGAGAGAGAGAGACAGAGCAAAACAGCTGGACAGCAGAGAGAGAGAGAGACAGAGTAAAACAGCTGGACAGCAGAGAGAGAGAGACAGAGTAAAACAGTTAGACAGCAGAGAGAGAGACAATCAAAAACAACTGGATAGTTAAGAGAGAGTCAAAGGAAAACAGTTTGACAACAGAGAGAGACAAAAGAAAAACAGCTGGACAGCAGAGAGAGAGAGAGACAATGGAAAATGTGTGGACAGCAGAGAGAGAGAGACAGAGTAAAACAGCTGGACAGCAGAGAGAGAGAGAGACAGAGTAAAACAGCTGGACAGCAGAGAGAGAGAGACAGAGTAAAACAGCTGGACAGCAGAGAGAGAGAGAGACAGAGTAAAACAGCTGGATAGCAGAGAGAGAGAGACAGAGTAAAACAGCTGGACAGCAAAGAGAGAGAGAGACAGAGTAAAACAGCTGGACAGCAGAGAGAGAGAGACAGAGTAAAACAGCTGGACAGCAGAGAGAGAGAGAGACAGAGTAAAACAGCTGGACAGCAGAAGGAGTGTAACGTTCCTGACCTATTTTTATGTTATTTTGATTATGTTTAGTTGGTCAGGGCGTGAGTTGGGGTGGGCATTGTATGTTGTGTGTGTTTGGTTAGTCCATGGGTGTTGTATGTGTATGGGATAGTGTTTGTTAGGTTGTCTAGTTATGTCTATGGCTGCCTAGATTGGGTCTCAATCAGAGACAGCTGTCATTCATTTGTCTCTGATTGGGAGCCAGATTTAAGGTAGCCATAGGCAGTAGGCTTTTGTGGGTGTTTGTTCCTGTGTCAGTGTTTGGGCCACACAGGACGGTTGAAGGTTTGTTAGTTTGTTGTTTTGTAGTTTGTAGTGTCTTGTTTGCTGTTCTTCATTAAAAGATGGCTTATTTCCCTCAATCCGCATCTTGGTCCTATCCATGCTCCTTCTCGTCTAAGGGGGAGAACAACATTGACTGCCTTTACAGAAACACCCACCACAACAGGACCAAGCGGATTGAGGAGAGAGAGAAAGAACTAAGGCACTGGACACAGGAGGAATGGTCTTGGGAGATCATGGACGGAAAAGGACCCTGGGGAAGGGTTGGAGAGAATCGCCGCTCTCGGGAGGTGAAGAAGGCAGCCACAGCCCAGGAGCGGTGGATTGAGGAGGCAGCACGGATGAGAGGCTGGAAGCCCGAGAGGCTCACCCAAGAATTTCTTGGGGGGGGGCTAAAGGGGAGTGTGGCGAAGCCGGGTTGGATACCTGAGCCAACTCCCCGGGCTTGCCGTGGAGTAAGAGGGCGTCGTACTGGTCAGACACCGTGTTATGCGGTAAAGCGCACGGTGTCCCCAGTACGCGTGCTTAGCCCAGTGCGGGCTATTCCACCTTGCCGCACTGGGAGGGCTAGGTTGGGCATCGAGCCGGATGCCATGAAGCCGGCCCAACGTATCTGGCCTCCAGTACGTCTCCTCGGGCCGGCGTACATGGCACCAGCCTTACAGGTGGTGTCCCCGGTTCGCCTGCATAGCCAAGTGCGGGCTATTCCACCTCGCCGCACTGGCAGGGCTACGGGGACCATTCAACCTGGTAGGGTTGGGGAGGCTCGGTGCTCAAGAGCACGTGTCCTCCTTCACGGTCCGGTATATCCGGCGCCACCTTCCCACCCCTGCCCAGTGCCTCCAGTTCCGGCACCACGCACCAAGCCTCCTGTGCGTCTCCAGAGCCCTGGACGCACTGTTCCTTCTCCCCGCACTCGCCCTGAGGTGCGTGCCCTCAGCCCGGTACCTCCAGTTCCGGTACCACGCACCAGGCCTAGAGTGCGCCACGAGAGTCCAGTGTGCCCTGTTCCTGTTCCCCGCACTCGCCCTGAGGTGCGTGCCCTCAGCCCGGTACCTCCAGTTCCGGTACCACGCACCAGGCCTATAGTGCGTCTCAGCCGGCCAGAGTCTGCCGTCTGCCCAGCGGTGCCTGAACGGCCCGTCTGCCCAGCTCCGTCTGAGCCATCTGTCTGCCCAGCTCCGTCTGAGCCATCTGTCTGCCCAGCTCCGTCTGAGCCATCTGTCTGCCCAGCGCCGTCTGAGCCATCTGTCTGCCCAGCGCCGTCTGAGCCATCTGTCTGCCCAGCGCCGTCTGAGCCATCTGTCTGCCCAGCGCCGTCTGAGCCATCTGTCTGCCCAGCGCCGTCTGAGCCATCCGTCTGCCCAGCGCCGTCTGAGCCATCCGTCTGCCCAGCGCCATCTGAGTCATCCGTCTGCCACGAGCCATTAGAGCCGCCCGTCTGTCCCGAGCCAGTAGAGCCGTCCGTCAGTCAGGAGCCGCTAGAGCCGTCCGTCAGTCAGGAGCTGCCAGAGACGCCCGCCAGTCAGGAGCTGCCAGAGACGCCCGCCAGTCAGGAGCTGCCAGAGACGCCCGCCAGTCAGGAGCTGCCAGAGACGCCCGCCAGTCAGGAGCTGCCAGAGACGTCCGACAGTCCGGAGCTGCCCTACAGTCCGGAGCTGCCCTACAGTCCGGAGCTGCCCTACAGTCCGGAGCTGCCCTACAGTCCGGAGCTGCCCTACAGTCCGGAGCTGCCCTACAGTCCGGACCTGCCGGAGTCCCTCAGCCAGGACCTGCCGGAGTCCCTCAGCCAGGACCTGCCGGAGTCCCTCAGCCAGGACCTGCCGGAGTCCCTCAGCCAGGACCTGCCGGAGTCCCTCAGCCAGGACCTGCCGGAGTCCCTCAGCCAGGACCTGCCGCCCCTTATCCCGGTGCTGGTCCTTATCCCGGTGCTGCCCCTTATCCCGGTGCTGCCCCTTGTCCCGGTGCTGCCCCTTGTCCCGGTGCTGCCCCTTGTCCCGGTGCTGCCCCTTGTCCCGGT
The DNA here is from genome assembly GCF_029448725.1 of Salvelinus fontinalis. Classification (NCBI taxonomy): domain Eukaryota; kingdom Metazoa; phylum Chordata; class Actinopteri; order Salmoniformes; family Salmonidae; genus Salvelinus; species Salvelinus fontinalis. The sequence goes on from NC_074692.1 coordinate 42,625,174, forward strand.
GCTGCCCCTTGTCCCGGTGCTGCCCCTTGTCCCGGTGCTGCCCCTTCTCCCGGTGCTGGTCGCTCATTTAGGTGGTGTTAGTGGGAGGGTGGTCATTGGGAGGGGGATAAAGAAGCGGGGATTGATTATGGTGGGGTGGGGACCTCGCCCTCAGCCTGAGCCACCACCGTGGTCAACTGCCCACCCAGACCCTCCCCTGGACTTTGTGCTGGTGCGCCCGGCGTTCGCACCTTGAGGGGGGGGTTCTGTAACGTTCCTGACCTATTTTTATGTTATTTTGATTATGTTTAGTTGGTCAGGGCGTGAGTTGGGGTGGGCATTGTATGTTGTGTGTGTTTGGTTAGTCCATGGGTGTTGTATGTGTATGGGATAGTGTTTGTTAGGTTGTCTAGTTATGTCTATGGCTGCCTAGATTGGGTCTCAATCAGAGACAGCTGTCATTCATTTGTCTCTGATTGGGAGCCAGATTTAAGGTAGCCATAGGCAGTAGGCTTTTGTGGGTGTTTGTTCCTGTGTCAGTGTTTGGGCCACACAGGACGGTTGAAGGTTTGTTAGTTTGTTGTTTTGTAGTTTGTAGTGTCTTGTTTGCTGTTCTTCATTAAAAGATGGCTTATTTCCCTCAATCCGCATCTTGGTCCTATCCATGCTCCTTCTCGTCTAAGGGGGAGAACAACATTGACTGCCTTTACAAGGAGAGAAAAGGTAAAACAGCTGGACAGCAGAGAGACACAACTGAAAACAGCTGGATAGCATACAGAGAAAGGAAACAGCTGGACAGCTGAGAGAGACAAAGGAATTAAGTTGGACAACACAGAGAGAGACATTGGAAAACAGCTGGACAGCAGAGAGAGACAAATGAAAACAGCTGGACAGCAGAGAGAGCGAGACTAAGTAAAACAGTTGGACAGCAGAGAGAGAGAGAGACTAAGTAAAACAGTTGGACAGCAGAGAGAGAGAGAGACAGAGTAAAACAGCTGGACAGCAGAGAGAGAGAGACAGAGTAAAACAGTTGGACAGCAGAGAGAGAGAGACTAAGTAAAACAGTTGGACAGCAGGGAGAGAGAGACTAAGTAAAACAGTTGGACAGCAGAGAGAGAGAGAGACTAAGTAAAACAGTTGGACAGCAGAGAGAGAGAGAGACTAAGTAAAACAGTTGGACAGCAGAGAGAGAGAGACAGAGTAAAACAGTTGGACAGCAGAGAGAGAGAGAGACAGAGTAAAACAGTTGGACAGCAGAGAGAGAGAGAGACTACATAAAACAGTTAGACAGCAGAGAGAGAGAGAGACTAAGTAAAACAGTTGGACAGCAGAGAGAGAGAGAGACTAAGTAAAACAGTTGGACAGTAGAGAGAGAGAGAGACTAAGTAAAACAGTTGGACAGCAGAGAGAGAGAGAGAGACTAAGTAAAACAGTTAGACAGCAGAGAGAGAGAGAGACTAAGTAAAACAGTTGGACAGCAGAGAGAGAGAGAGACTAAGTAAAACAGTTGGACAGTAGAGAGAGAGAGAGACTAAGTAAAACAGTTGGACAGCAGAGAGAGAGAGAGACTAAGTAAAACAGTTGGACAGTAGAGAGAGAGAGAGACTAAGTAAAACAGTTGGACAGCAGAGAGAGAGAGAGACTAAGTAAAACAGTTGGACAGTAGAGAGAGAGAGAGAGACTAAGTAAAACAGTTAGACAGCAGAGAGAGAGAGACTAAGTAAAACAGTTAGACAGCAGAGAGAGAGAGACTAAGTAAAACAGTTAGACAGCAGAGAGAGAGAGACTAAGTAAAACAGTTAGACAGCAGAGAGAGAGAGACTAAGTAAAACAGTTAGACAGCAGAGAGAGAGAGACTAAGTAAAACAGTTAGACAGCAGAGAGAGAGAGACTAAGTAAAACAGTTAGACAGCAGAGAGAGAGAGACTAAGTAAAACAGTTAGACAGCAGAGAGAGAGAGACTAAGTAAAACAGTTAGACAGCAGAGAGAGAGAGACTAAGTAAAACAGTTGGACAGCAGAGAGAGAGAAAATAAATCAGCTGGACAGCAGAGAGACACAAGGGAATATAGCTGGACAACAGTGAAAGAGACAAAGGAGAGAGTTCCATTCTGTACCTGATGATTTACTTTGGTAGAACTATCAAGAGGATATGGAAGAGGATTAACGATGTTCTGTAAAATGACCGGAAGAGTCAGTACATGGCCTTTCTCTCAGTGTTTCCTCCTGTCACATCAGGAATGTCTCTCCTGCAAGGTCTTGTCTCACATTCAGTCAATCGTGTTTGGTTTGCAGTCACTTTTAATGAGCCAAACTGTGTAAATACATGGCCTTGAGGATATGCAGCTGTTGTGATAGTGCATGCGTTTGGGCTAGAGCAAAGAGACATTGAGTGTGCAAAGACCTCCATGCATTTGTTAAAACTTATTTATGATAGGGGGCAGCATTTTCACTTTTGGATGAATTGCGTGCCCATAGTGAACTGCCTCCTACTCTGTCCCAGATGCTAATATATGCATATTATTATTACTATTGGATATAAAACACTCTGAAGTTTCTAAAACTGTTTGAATGATGTCTGTGAGTATAACAGAACTCATATGGCAGGCAAAAACCTGAGTAAAAATCCAAACAGGAAGTTTGGTCAATGTTCAACTCATCGCTGATTCAATTCCCTGTAAGATATGGATCTGTCCTACGCCTTCCACTAAATGTCAACAGTCTGTAGAACGTGGAATGAAGCCTCTAGTGTGATGTGGGGCCGGATGGGAGGTGTTTCAGTCATTGGTCTGGCAGAATGCCAGTTCCTGGTCATGCGCTTTCCTCATGATATCACCTTGCGTTCCATAACTTCTACAGACACGAAGGAATGCTCCGGTTGGAACGTTATTGGATATAGATGATAACAACATCCTGAAGATTGATTCTCTACTTAGTTTGACCAGTTTATTCGACCTGTTACATAACCTTTTGAAGTTTTCGTCCGAGTTCGCCTGCAGCTGCGCGAGCGTTTGGACATGTGCACTAAACATGCTAGCAAAAGTAGCTACTTAGACATAAGTAATGGACATTATCGAACAAAACAACAATTTATTGTGGAACTAGGATTCCTGGGAGTGCATTCTGATGAAGATGATCAAAGGTAAGGGAATATTTATGATGTCATTTCATATTTCTGTTGACTCCAACATGGCGGAGAAATGTTGTTATTTTTGAGCGCCGTCTCAGATTATTGCATGGTGTGCTTTTACGTAAAGTTTTTTTGAAATCTGATACAGCGGTTGCATTAAGAACAAGTGTATCTTTAATTATATGTAAAACATGTATCTTTCATCAAAGTTTATGATGAGTATTTCTGTTATTTGACGTGGCTCTCTGCAATTTCTCCGGATATTTTGGAGGCATTTCTGAACATGGTGCCAATGTAAACCGAGATTTGTGGATATAAATATGCACATTATCGAACAAAACATAAATGTATTGTGTGACATGATGTCCTATGAGTGTCATCTGATGAAGATCATCAAAGGTTAGTGATTCATTTTATCTCTATTTCTGCTTTTTGTGACTACTATCTTTTGCTGGGAAAATGGCTGTGTTTTTCTGTGGCTATGTACTGAGCTAACATAATTGTTTGGTGTGCTTTCGCCGTAAATCCTTTTTGAAATGTTGGCTGGATTCACAACATGTGTAGCTTTAATTTGGTGTCTTTCATGTGTGATTTCATGAAAGATTGATTTTTATAGTAATATATTTGAATTTGGCGCGCTACATTTGTTCTGGCATTTGGCCAAGTGGGACGTTACCGTCCCACATATCCTAGAGAAGTTGTCTAATGGTTCCTAAATGTTTCTTTGACTGACCTACCCATCTCAAACTTAAGTTCTCATTTACAACCTGGCCAAGATAAAGCAAAGCAATGCGACACAAACAACAACACAGAGTTACACATGGAATAAACAAACGTACAGTCAATAACACAATAGAAAAGTCTATATACACTGTGTGCAAATGAGGTAAGAATAGGGAGGTAAGGCAATAAATAGGCCGTAGTGGCGAAATTATTACAATTTAGTAATTAAACACTGGAGTGATAGATGTGCAGAAGATGAATGTGCAAGTAGAGATACAGGGGTGCAAAGGAGAAAAAATATATATAATAATATGGGGATGAGGTAGTTGGATGGGCTATTTACAGATGGGCTATGTCCAAGTGCAATGATCTGTAAGCTGCTCTGACAGCTGATTCTTAAAGTTAGTGAGGGAGATATGAGTCTCCAGCTTCAGCAATTTTTGCAATTCGTTCCAGTCACTGGCAGCAGGGAACTGGAAGGAAAGGCGGCCAAAGGAGGAATTGGCTTTGAGAGTGACCAGGGAAATATACCTGCTGGAGCACGTGCTATGAGTGGGTGCTGCTATGGTGACCAATGAGCTGAGATAAGACGGGGCTTTACCTAGCAAAGACTTATAGATGACCTGGAGACAGGGGGTTTGGTGACAAATATGAAGCGAGGGCCAGCCAATGAGAACATACAGGTCGCAGTGGTGGGTAGTTTATGGGACTTTGGTGACAAAACGGATGGCACTGTGATAGACTGCATCCAATTTGCTGAGTAGAGTGTTGGAGGCTATTTTGTAAATGACATCGCCCAAGGATCGGTAGGATAGTCAGTTTTACTAGGGTACGTTTGGTGGCGTGAGTGAAGGAGGCTTTGTGGCGAAATAGAAAGCCGATTCTAGATTTGATTTTGGATTGGAGATGTTTAATATGAGTCTGGAAGGAGAGTTTACAGTCTAACCAGACACCTAGGTATTTATAGTTGTCCACATATTCTAGGTCGGAACCATCCAGGGTGGTGATGCTAGTCGGGTGGGCGGGTGTGGGCAGCGAACGGTTGAAAAGCTTGCATTTGGTTTTACTAGCGTTTAAGAGCAGTTGGAGTCCACGGAAGGAGTGTTGTATGGCATTGAAGCTCGTTTGGACACTGTCAGGATGCTCTCGATGGTGCAGCTGTAGAACCTTTTGAGGATCTGAGGACCAATGCCAAATATTTTCCTGTGACATTAACTGAGGCACTTACCCCCTAAAATGGTCAACGGGACAGTATTGTTGGTGGACCGACAGGGTACACACGCAAAAAAGCTATAAGCATAATGTACATACAGTACCAGTCAACAGTTTGGACACACCTACTCACACCTAAAGGTTTTTCTTTATTTTGACTACATTGTATAATAATAGTGAAGAACTCAAAACTATGAAATAACACATATGGAATCAAGTAGTAACCAAAAAAGTGTTAAACAAATCAAAATATATTTTAGATTTTAGATTCTTCAAAGTAGCCACCCTTTGCCTCGATGACAGCTTTGCCCACTCTTGGTATTCTCTCATCCAGCTTCATGTAGTCACCTGGAATGCATTTCAGTTAACAGGTATGGCTTGTTAAAAGTTCATTTGTGGAATTTCTTTCGTTCTTAATGCGTTTGAGCCAATCAGTTGTGTTGTGACAAGGTAGGGGTGGTATACAGAAGATAGCCCTATTTGGTAAAAGACCAAGTCCATATTATGTCAAGAAAAGCTCAAATAAGCAAAGAGAAACAACAGTCCGTCATTACTTTAAGACATGAAGGTCAGTCAATACGGAAAATTTCAAGAACTTTTAAAGTTTCTTCAAGTGCAGTCTATAAAATATATTATGATTTGTTTTGATGTCTTCAGTATTATTCTGAAATGTAGAAAATAGTAAAAAATAAAGAAAAACCTTTGAATGAGTAGGTGTGTCCAAACTTTTTGACTGGTTCTGTATCTAGGATCTTAAAATAATCCTGCAATAAGAGGACATTTTATATATTATCTGGATTATAACTAATGGACGTTTTTGAAGTGGTTGATTACGTTCGTAAAGGAAAATGAAGTTAAAAAAAGTGGAAATTGCAATCTTCAGAAAGCCTTTTGAAACCCAAACACACTAAAAGTTTTACATTTCCGAATGTTCTCCTGCAACAGGGTGATCAAATTAAGATCATACATCAGTACCGTAAAAGCTTTACCCAAAGCATTCGAGTATGAGCTGAAGGTGCACAACCACAACATTAACAGTGTCTAGACTAACGGATCATAAATGTAATTTTACTACCTTTTTTTTACGTGACTGGACCAGTAATATAGTGTGTGCAACTTTCGTCATTTTCTACACACAGTCTTCAACTGAGGGGTCCCAACCCACCATTGCACTAATCCTCCCAGTAAGGGAGGAGGTCAGTGTATGACCATAGTACCAATCTACTATACACTCCTAGAAGAAAGGGTTCCAAAAGGGTTCTACGGCTGTACCCTTAGGATAACCCTTTTTGCTTCCAGATAGAACCCTTTTAGGTTCCATGTAGAACCAAAAAGGGTTATTTAAAGCAGTGGTTCTCAAATGGTTTTGCCTCGTGACCCACATTGAACCAGGTTGTCTCTGCTGCAACCCAATATTCACATCACGAAAAGGAATCAGCAAAATAAAATCTGGAAAACAATTTTTAATGCTATATCGATAATAATTGTAGCAATTGTATGACAAGGGAATAACATTCCCACCTCTTTCATTGTCAATAATACATTTTTGCCCCTATTCTCGATGAAGAATGTCAATAAATTCACTGGTTTGAGACCAAAAAATCTACCAAAATAGCGCTGCTAATAGCTCTATATTGAAAATACTGTGATTGAAGTAAAATTGTTCAGAGATTAAATTATTTACAAATGTATGTTCATTATAATTTCTACACATGTTCTACCTGGTTTAACCAGTTTAAGTTCAGACTGGAGTATTTCTACATAATTATTATAATTTTAGTTTTACTCAGACACCCTCAGAAAACCTTTTGGGTCGCGACCCACCAGTTGAGAAATGCTGCATTAAAGGGACAGCCGAAGAACCCTTTTAGGTTCTAAATAGCAGCTTTTTTTCTAAGAGTGTAGTGTTCCTCAGTAAGGAGGAACGTAAATGACCAGACCACAGGCAGCCAGCTGTGGGAGGGAAACACTGCCAGATCCAAGCTGCAGGAGAGGCCATGTCACTGACTCCAGAGACACACAGGCAGTAGAGGCACTCTTTCCAAGTATGAAATGATGAGCCAAAAATTGAACTCGTGTTTGCTCCAATGTACATTTTTTCTCTACTGATTTCAGGGAAGAAAACAATGAAACAAAGTTTTATCAGGAAAATCCGTCGATGTGTGAGGTATAGACATATTTAAGAGTATACATTTTTTACTTCATGGTTGTCATTGTGAACAATTCCATCATGGTAAAACACATCACCCGACTCTATGTTTGCAAAACACAACTGCCTAGAAAATAGCTCCATAAACCTGCCTTGACCGACAGTAGGACAAGGCCTGGTTTTTCTCTCACTCATTGGTTGTCCTGGTTTTGAGGGTTGATATGTACAGATGTAGGATCTTCATTTGATCACCCGGTTGTAGGACATTTTTAACTTGTAGTACATTTGAGGTTTAAAAAGGCTGCTGCAGTTTGTAATTTCCACTTTGAAATTTCCAGCTTGATTTTCCCTTACGAAAAATTGATCAACCCCTACAAAAATATCCATTATTTATAATCCACATTTTGATTCACATTTCCTGTTGCCTTTGGATTATTTTCCTGCTGCAGCAAACTGGCTCAAATTAAGATGCTACATCTGTAGCTTGGCATGGAGTGGGAGTAAGCCCAGGCGACAGCACACGGGCATGCCTCTGGAATGCAATAAGCCACAGCGTGGTTACTGTTACCAAGTGAACACCCTGCAACCTCTGATTCCAGCACACTCCTGGGAGAGTAAATAAAGACCAGAGAAGGTGAAATGGGCTCATCCAAACAGAAAGGATAAAGACAATACTACAAATCATGATAATGTAATGATTTGGTGTGCAAGGATTTGAAAGGACTAGCAGTTGATGGTGTTCTCATATAAAATGCACAAGTTGTATTCCATAATAATGTCATAGGACGTTGGAATTTTTGGATGGTACAGTGGTCCCATTTCTTCTTTGTTTCTGTTTTCAAGCGCTGCAGTCAGACCAAACCCAACGCTTTTTCAATGGAGGAGTTGGTTGCCCCAAGGCACTACAAGGAATGAGTAGTTGAACATTCAGTGCCATTATTTCAGGACATTATCTTTTGTGAAATGCATATCTCCTCACGTTGTCCTGATGGAAAATAATGATACCTCTGAAGCCATGTAAAGATCCCACTCACATAATAATTTGACAAGACCTTGAAAATGACTCTGCATGTAGTCCAACTTCTTATCTTCTGCATTTGTGCAAAAGAGAGCAGATGTCATTAAAGTACTCTTAAAATGTAATTCTTTGGTCTGTATGTGTTCGTGTTTGAAATCATTATGGTGAGCTGTTGTGTGATCCCTCATCACACAGTCCCCACCTCCCCTCCCCATGTGTCCCAGTAAGGAGTGGAAGGCCACAGACTCACTCTGTGTTACAACAGACAGGAGGCAACTTACCCCAAACCCTCTTGGCCTGCAATCCAAAGTCCAGCAGAAGCAGTAAACAGAGCTAAAGCAGTTCCACATGGCTTCTGTATTTAACACATACACACGTACGCACGCACGCACGCGGACACACACACACACACACAGAGACCTATGTTATTACAGCCTACCCTCGCTCTGGCTGGCACCACACACTCAAACACACTTCTTCTCAGATACCCACAGGTGAGAAGGAGGAGGAGGAGGAGGAGGAGAAGGAGGAGGAAATATTGAGGCTTAGAGAAGGCAGGCTGGGTCTGTTGGCAGAATTTAGGGGATTTAGAATGCACCACAAAGGCCTTTGTAAAAATCTGAGCCCATTCTGTCCTAATTGGTTTTGGTTGTTCTGAGTAGAGCTCTTTTTTTGTTTTTTCTCAATATCCATGTTTGTTTCCTTAGGTTCTCTGAAAGTACATTAAATGCACTTTGAATGAGGAACAAACTTTTTTGTTCTTCCTTTCATGTTCCATGTCGTTGAATGTTATTGGTGTAATAGGACACCTTGTCAGCTTGTGGACGGTAGTTTAAGGATTACAGGTAGGAATGTGCATTGATCCCTACAGGGACTCTGTATCTGTATTCTATATGCAGATCCCTGCTGAGTCAGGCTGAATGTTTGAATGGGCCTCTCTCTTACTTACATTCCTTACTGGAGGATCTGATCTGCAACCATCCACCTGGTTTTGTCTTTTGGGACAGAAATCATAACTGATTGAGGAAAACATTAGAGGAACCAGCCTCCAATCCATAACCCAGACAGATATGGAGCACAGGCGGCTGGTGGCACCTTAATTGACCCAGTTTATGCATCACACGGGAATTATTTTTTGTTGTTGAAAGTTACATATCTTGAAAACTTGATTGCTGACAAGCAAAACATTTTGGGACTATGACAGCAATGGACGAATGAAACAAATACCAAAATATAGTTTTTGGGTGGAGTTTTCCTTGAAGTGTTTTACACTTAGCACACAGCAACTAGAAGCCCACCCCTACTCTCTTGAGACTACTTCATCAACTTGGCTGGAGAGAACAGCAGGTTTTCTAGATAGAGATATGCAGTAGACTGCAGGATTCCCTAGAGCAGCACAGCACAGCCCTAACTTCAGTGGATGAGTGAATGGCAATGTTTGCCCTCCAATGGTCACTGGTTCGATTTGCTACTAATTTATCTAGAACAGAACAGGATCAAAACGAATCAGGAACAGTGAAGAGCAGAACTCCTGGGAAGAACATTCAGCTTATTTTACTCATTCTTGGAGAACATACCCCTCCTCCCTCTCCCTCTTCTTCTCTTTTGCATGTTGGTTTAGAGATGGAGAGAGAGGCACACCCCGGTGCAGTTTGGGCTTGTTAGGTCATACATACACTTGACATACCAGTGTTTCCCCTAGGATTCTTTTCAGCAGTAGGGTTTTTTAATTAAGGCCCTCCTCTTGGCCACAGAGACAAAATGTTGCTTATTTTAAAGCACAATTCCTGCAATTATACACATTTTGATTGCCTTAAATTCTACAAATGTTGCCATGGTGTAGGCCTTGTACTTATGCTATCTGAGTGTCTCAAACATTATAACAAAATCAATGGGGGCCCCATGCCATGACGTTTCTGGAATTTTAGAATCTAGTTTTTATTTTGGTTATAGTTAGTTCTCAAAGATGATCTTATTTAAAAATATACAGCTCCATTATCTTTTCTACATACTTTATATATGGTTTTAGTCGTTTAAGTTTACACTGAAATAGCTTTACCCCCCCCCCCCCAAAAAAAGAAACAATTATTTTGCAGTGGCTGCCAAGATTTTGCAGCAGCGGAAACACTGCACACACACGTTGCACTCTCCCTGCAGATAACTGAATAATCACCCAGACGAATAGCCCTGCAGAGAGAGAGAGAGAGAGAGAGTGTGTGTGTGTGTGTGTGTGTGTGTGCGTGTGTGCGTGTGTGTGTGTGTGTGTGTGTGTGTGTGTGTGTGCGTGTGTGCGCGTGTGGGGGGGGGGGGGGGGGGGGGGGGGGGGGCGCGTCTGCACCGGTAGGAACATGTAGAGCATACTTCAGAGACAAACACTGTCCCATAAATGAACCACTGCGTGAGGGAATGCGTCCCAGGGCACTGAAACATGCCTTCCTCAAGGAAATAACTCTGCCCTGACCTTAAAGGCCCAGTGCAGTCAAAAAACATGATTTTTCTTTGTTTTATGTATATTTCCACACTGGGGTTGGAATAATATTGTAAAATTGTGAAAATTATGATAATGGCCTTTTAGTGTAAGAGCTGTTTGAAAAGACTGCCTGAAATGTCATCCTGTTTTGGTGGGATAGAGTTCTGGCCTGCCTGGTGGCATAAATTGGTTAATAGACCAATACGAATGAGAGTTCCAAACCTCTCTGCCAATAACAGCTAGTTTTCCGTTTTCCCCTCCCTACTCCGACCACTCCCAGATAGTTCTTGCAAAATCTTTGCTTGAGAAATTGCTCTTTGTTATATTTTAATCACAGTAAGGTACTTAATTGTTACCCAGAAATGATTTGATATTGAGATAAAAATGGCTGCATTAGACCTTTAACTGCACTCTTTTAGTAAGGTACCTCACACAACACGTAAACAGCACACACGTAAACAACAGCTGTAAAATCACGATGACTGAAACCCATTTTTTTAACCTTTATTTACTACTGACATTTTCACAGCTCAGAAATTGTACATCAGAGTTATGTTCCATTGTGACTCACATTTTCCATTTTAGTCATAACAAGTTACAATATGTTGCATACTGCGAGATGGATGGATTGGTTCTATGTCTATATCCCACAGATAGGGCTTGACACACACACACACACACACACACACAAGCACACGAATGCAGCACACACACAAACACACGTGTGTACACATACAGTACAGTGTGTGTGTTTCCCCCACAGAAAGGTTTGTTTACCTTGCCTGAGGGACCACACTTCATTGAACCAGCCCAGGGGACAACTGATGGTGCTGTGGAGGGGGAGGGACCAGAGCCCCATGTGGTCTACCCCAGCATTACAACGGCAATGCAAAGACACAAACGCAGCTCTGAGGACCTGGACACACCGAGCCCCTGTGGGGTCAAAGGTTAGTAGAATAAAATAGAACACAATTCCATAGATTTTGTTTAATATAATTTAAGATATTTTGTTTTGTTAGATTGCTTTGCATTTTGTAAATGTATTTTTTTGTTTGAGCATGAGGAATGTTCCAGGTCCTATTTCTCCTCTAGTCTCGTGTGTTGAGCGTTGATCTCTGTGTTGTCTGTCCTGCAGATGCGGCACATGATTCCCTAGTGGTGGAAAGAGAAAGGGAGGACTGGGCGAGGGAGCAGCAGGAGGAGGATAGGGAGAAAGAGGAGGAGACGGCTCAGCATCGCTCCCAACGCTCCGTCAGCAGAGAGCGGTACACAGCAGTGTTTCCCCTACTATAGGTGGCTGGTATAAATAGGCGGGTAGAATGAAAGAGTTCACAATTCGATTGGCAAGTTTTATTTCATAGGAAAGACTGGGCCAGAGTCTGGATTTTTCCTGGAATTCTTTGAATATTTATCATTCTTGGAATCTCTTTATTTTCCGACATCATTGCCTATCACCGAAATGTACCTCTCATTCTTCATTGTGTTTCTCACTCCTGTGTGAAGGTGGGTAGAGACCATGGTGGTGGCAGACTCTAAACTGATTGAATACCACGGCAGTGACAATGTAGAGTCTTACGTCTTCACCATCATGAACATGGTGAGTAGGGAGGATCAGGCTTTACCTGAGCCCTCTGTCCACACCAGACAGACACAGTAACAGTGACACGTCATGACAGCAGTGTGGTGCTCCAGTGATAGCTTGTGTGTGTGTGTGTGTGTGTGTGTGTGTGTGTGTGTGTGTGTGTGTGTGTGTGTGTGTGTGTGTGTGTGTGTGTGTGTGTGTGTGTGTGTGTGTGTGTGTGTGTGTGTTTGTGCGTGCGTGCGTGCGTGTGTGTCTGTGCGTGTGTGTCTGTGCGTGTGTGTGTGTGTGTGTGTGTGTGTGTTTGTGCGTGCGTGCGTGCGTGTGTGTCTGTGCGTG